>NW_023605749.1:0-59999 GCF_013339745.2 Dermacentor silvarum
CGCGGCGGAGCGGAGGCACAACAGTCGAAGAGGACTTGGCCGGCACATGCGGTGGCTGACAAATGGTACCAAGGAGAGTTGGCGGGCGACTTCCTCCCGCATGAATGCCTTCACTTCCGCAAGCAGTGCGGTCTGGTCAAAGGTGGTAGCCAGACCAGCGATGTGTTCGTCGCGTGAAGACCGACGAGTCAACGAGCGCTGCGTAGCTCCTCGTAACTTTGGCATAACGTAACGATCTCCGTGACGGAGTGCGGATTCTTAGCGAGCAGCATGTCGAAAGCGGCGTCCTCGATTCCTTTCATAACGTTTCTGATTCTGTCCGATTCCGACATCGTCGCGTCCACGCGCTTACACAAGTCCAGGATATCCTCGATGTAGCTAGTGAAGGACTCGCCGGGCTGTTGGGCTCATTCTCGCAAGCGGGCTTCTGCTCGCACCTTGCGCGCAGCAGGACGACCAAAACGGCTACTAAGAAGGTCCTGAGCGGACCATGTCGGAACTTCCGTCTCGTGGTTGTTGTACCAGAGGCTTTCCCCGCCGGCGAGGTAAAAGAGCACGTTGCTGAGTTTCGCGGCATCATCCCATTTATTGATGACGCTTACTCGCTCGTACGTGAACAGCCAGTCCTCCACGTCGGTGTCGTCGGTGCCACTGAAAACAGGAGGATCCTTGTGGCGAGGTAGACCAGAGCACACGACCGAGGGTGCAGGAGGCGTTTGCTGGGACGTCGGCTGAGATGCGTCCTGAGACATGGCAGGCGCGTAGCCAGGGGGGGGGGGGGCTGATGGGGCTTCAGCCCCCCCCCCCCCGAAATATTTTCGTGCTGGCATGCACCGCCGACCAAAACTACCACCGACGCCGACAATCATTCTGGATTTTGTCTACAATGTCCTTTTCACGCTCTAAAAGACATTTCGGCACGAACATTGCGAACTCGGGCTGGATTTCGTGACAACGCCCTTGCACCTGGAGTCACGTAACGCAAGGAGCCCCATCCGAGCACAAACTTTCAACGGCTTTTCGATAGCGAGCGCGCGCGTTGCGGCATCTCGCAGCGGCGCGGAATATACGGAGCGCATGGATTTCAATTACGAAACTTTATGGGTATAAAGTTCTCATAAACTTTTGACGCGAAAGGTGCGCTGACATTTCCAAAGGCATGCTTTAAAAGATTTTCAATTCTAGAACTTTATGGGGTTAATGTTCTTATAAACTTGGGCCAACATGCGCGCACTGGAACGCTCGTGTCCAAGCCGTTAAATAAGGAACGCGCGCTCGCAATCTCCCACGCACACGAAAATACTAAATATCACCGTGACTGTCAGCTAGCAGCTGATAATTTTCTCCAAACATTTTCAGGAAGCGTGCCCAATGTGATTGATCAGCTGGACCAGGGCAGGCAAAGTAAAATATGAGAAAACAGAAGAAAGTGAACGGCCTATTATTGAGGATTTTTTTTGGCGGGCGACAAGGTCTGGCTCTCCGTGGCCACAGGGACAGGGGCCCTATGGATTTAAGCAATGCCCCTGCTGAAAATACAGGCATTTTCAGAGTGCTTCTTCGCATGCGAGCTGATTGTGGAGATACATTTCTGAAGAACCATTTGGAAAGTTGCCCCAGTATTGCCTCGTATTTAAGCCCAGACGCACAAAACCAAATTATAGAAATTTGTGGTGACATTATCAAAGAAAGCTTAGATTCAAAAGCAGGCTGCTTCTCCATACTTCCTGACGAAACGACGGACATCGCTGGAATCGAACAGCCTACTGTTCCTGCAAGGTACCTGCCAACGACATCAAGGGAGTGTTTTAGGTTTTAACACCGGAATAGATGCCCATCTCTCACGGCGACAGCAGGTTCTATGTAAATGTGTAAATACTGCTGCAGCTTCTAGTCACCCTTCCAGTGACCACTGCCAGCACAGAGAGAATATTTTTTTAACAAGAGTTTACTAAAAAAACTACTTGCGCTCTACAATGGCTGTGGAACGCATGGTTAGGCTGGCGCTTTTATACACCCACAGAGACGTCGGTATCAACGTGACCGTTTAGCTCAACTTTCCCGCCGAGAGAAGTTTGTCCTTTAGATAGCGAAGCAGCAAAAATCAATGCAAGTAAAAAGCACTGTTCCTTCAGGTCCATAAGTTCTTAATTAACTTTTAAAACCGCAGAAATTTTCGCCGTTTATTCTAGCAGTTAGCATCATGATCACAATTATCACGCGAATACAAAAATTACGAGGATACCAATAACCAATTTTGACCGACCTTGCTCATTGAAAGCCCGGCCCACGCGGCGTACGCCAAAAACACTCGGATATTGGGTAGTTCCACTTACCGCATCATCTGTGGCCTTCGTTTGTCCTTTTCTTTCCTTTTCAGCTACCTGATTTTATTTCTTTTTTGAAACGAAGGAATACCCTCCTTTAATTTTGGGTGCAGAATATTTGTTGGCGTTGTGCACGCAGTTAAATTACACATTTTCGTACTGATTTATGCATTAATCCTCTATTATTCTACCCACATGGCACTGTCGCGACCGCTGCATGGCCCAAGTACATATCACGATTTCTGCGATCATAGTTATGTTTTTGCCAGGATCATCTGTCTTTTGTGCTCAAAGTTTACTATCTGTGACTGAGCAACATGTTTATTTGTCGTATTTGACGCATTATATACACTGACGTTTGCTTAAATACGTAGATTTATTGGAGACTCATACCTATTTTTAAATATTTTTCTGCGAGGTTTTGTGTATACAAGCAGTGAACTTTGTTTCCAGCGACTCTTTTTTTGCCCTTTAGCGAGTTGTAGCTTCGCATTTGTATATTCCATTCTATCTTCGCATTTCTAATAATACTTTGCAGAACTCCCATTTTTATTTGTACTCACTGCTGCGAGTATTATCTCGATGTAATTACAATACACGACGAATTACACCTGCTCCTGCGCAATCGATTGCAACGAGGGATAGCGTCATTGAGGTTTCTTCCTGGCCGTTGCATATGCAGAAAAATGTAAACAAGGTTCTTGAATGACAAAGATTCATCAAAATATTTGTCCTCAACTTATTCATTTCATGGCCTTTACGTTTTTCATATAAGCTGCATGCACTGCTTGGCTGGTTCTGAACTGATATTGACCCTTTTCGCGGCGATCCCGTGGGCGCTGCCATATTTGATCACATGGTGACGCGTCCATTGCTTGCCTCAACTGCCTCCGTTGCCTCCTTGTTTACAATGGAAGTGTATGACGCCGGCGCGGCTTAGAAAACCTCTGTTTTCGGAGATATCGTAGACGGTGACTAGGTGGACGACACAAAGCTTCGATCACAGCTTGAGAGAACATGCAAAAGCTCTTTCGGAGCTGATTGAGCTATGTCCAAACGGCGCAGGCAGTTTATATGGTGCTTCTTCTAAAAGCGGGGCTAAATATGCATTCCAAGCTTTGCGATTATGAATTCAGTCAGGATTAGTGTGTTTTGCTCTTTGTTATTTATTCGGCAAATATTTTGAAGCAGTGGCTTGTCAGTTTCTGACTCAGTGAAGTTCCTCGGTGCGGCCACTATCTGATTATTTTCTGCCTAATCGCTCGCGGGTGTGCTCAGTTCCGAATCCGATAGATTTGTTCTTGCTGCGCACAAGGCTTGAAACGTAGCTATTTGTACATTGTAATACCTTGTAGCAAATATATATTACAGCTAGTAACTTGCTTACTCTTGTGGACCGTCACGAAACATTCAGCTTCGACCATTGGTGCGCCATAGGTGTAGTCCGTCATTTATTGTGTGTATACAGTGCGCATATATTCAAGTGTGCGTCCATTCACTTATTCTTGATACGTCGGCGATAGAGTGGGCGTAAATTTTCCTGCCATTTGGACAGATGTGTTAGATAACGTGCGCGAAACTTACTGTGACAGGAAGCGGCGCTACTCCCTTTGTCATTGTTTAACGAGTGGTACTCACTGTTGCCGACGTTCTGGGGATGAAACCCTTTCTTTAAAGGTTAGCGATACAAGGCTGGTGGATGAGCAAATTTCTGTATCCTCGAGGAAAGCCGCACATCACGAAGTGCCGGTAACACGTTCGGATAGTTGCAGCAGCGGTCCGCGAACTTCGCCACACAGATTCATTCTATTCCTTAACATAACAGTCACTATTTTTGCAGCCAACTACTGCACGCGTCTTCAATCCACATTATTCAATCTAGCATAATTGGAGCACAGTGTGTTAGCGAAAACTCAGTTGCATTTCCTACAGCTGATCGCACAGAAGCAAGGTAGAATCGGTAATGGTTTCATATTCGTGCGCGGTCGCTGAGGAGAGGTATGGCGCGCCGCCGTGAGCGCCATCTCGTTTCTCTAAAACAAACTGCTCCGCGAACAGGGTCAATAGTTCTAAAGTTCATGAGATGTTTTCTTTACTTATTAGACAAAAAAACACGGAAGCATTGATATCAGTTATTTCTGCCACAATTTTTGGGGCAAACGAATATATTCTGTTTGAAAACATACATATTAGGGGCGAAGCTCCTTATAGCGGCACCCGTTCGTCCCCGTCGTCGTCGTCGTAGTAGTAGTGTGTAACCAGTCTGAGAAAAATGAGAAAACAAATTCCGAAGTTGTGTCCGTAGCGCGGAATCGAACCAGGGACCCCTCGCTTCCGAGCGCGCGGCGTTAGCCCACTACGCCACGAAGCGGACATGGACACACGCACCACAATGGCAATAAATACGCAACATTAACGAAAGGCCGCGTTTCTAGCGCGTTTCTAACGCGTTTGTGCTAGCGCGTTACGGCCCGTGTAAGAAGCTGGTGTAAGACGCTGTGGCCTCTCCGCCTTACCTTCAACGCGTTTCGAACGCGCTGCCCAAAGCGGTGGCAAGTCAAGTTCAAGTCGAGGAGCGTTTATGAATACGGGGGGGGGGGTATACTCTCTCTCTTAGCAGTCATGTGATGGCGTCGGCAAACGCGGTGCACGTTCCGGCATGTGTAAATGGCTGCGTAAGACGCTGTGGCCGCTCCCCCTTACTAGATTGTACTGCACGTTTCTAACGCGTTTGTGCTAGCGTCCCCTTAAGCGGGAGATCCGATGATTCCCTCCGGAACTTCGCCCACTCATCATCATTCACCCCGTGGATATGCTGTGATTTTTTTTAATGGACAGTGCATAGCGTTCAATAATTCGTTTGCAGCATCTAATATACAATGAAATTGGCAATGCAGTATTATTTATGCATTTGATCCCTCGACATATCTATAAGGAGGAGGCCGCGGTGCAACCTGAGCCCCCCCCCCCCCCGAACAAAATTTCTGGCTACGCCACTGAAGCTCCGGGATGCGTTCGAGCGTAGCACGCTCCACCACTTGTAAAGGCGTTTATTGCACAGAGGCGTTAGCGCCAACCGTTGGATCAGTTCAAGGAACCGCGAGCGCTAGCGGCGTAGTCCGAGCGACGCGCTGGAGAGACTGACCCACTAGACAGCGCTGATAAGGATGCCCCACTGCATCGTCCCTCTTCATCACTACAATTATCATTATTGACAATATTGAGCGTCCTTGGCATGTTCGTCAAAAAGCAAGAAAACCAGCATCTTGTTTTCGCCCGGCGCGATATTCAAGTAGTGCATTTGCTGCGCCAAGTCCGCCCACGATGCGCTCCGCATCACGGGCCCGATCTTCCGCCGAGGCGTTGGCGCGACGCCGACGAGATCTCCCGCTCCTGCTCATGGAGGCTCATACTCCCATATTTATTTATTCATACCCCCATATATTTATCTAGGGGCACTGTTGTAGGGAGGTTTGCTATACAAAAATACATAAATGACATCATGCAATACAATATGCAACAGTTTAACAGCATCCCATATATGGTACGAATACACAGGCAGGACAATTGCCTTTGACATCAAAAAACAGCGAGAAAAAAAAACACTATGTCAACACATGCCCTTTTAAAAGTTCAGGAAAGACAGTGAGTGGGGACGCAACAATCCGCCCCGGAAGGCTATTCCACTCATGTATTGTTCTAGCGAAAAATGCATTTCCAAAAGCGTTTGTTCGGCACATATATTCGCATACTTTCAAAGGATGGTCCCTTCGTGTTGAAATGTAGCTAGGTGACTTTATGTAATTATCTTTATTGATCCCCGTTTTGTCATGTAGTATGTTATAGAAGAGACATAATCTGAGATATTTACGCCTTGATGAAAGTAAGGGCCATCTCAATGTGTTGACAATTTTGCTTGAGCTTCTCGTGAAGTTGTAATTGCCCGTCACAAACCGGGCGGCACGTTTCTGGACACGCTCCAGTTCATCGATATTTACTTTAGTTGCTGGGTACCGGGCGGTGCAGGCGTATACCATATGGGGCGTACATTTGATACGTATAGAGTCTCTTTAAGAACTCTATACGATACGATAAGATTCCAACTTGCGCCTCCAAATTTCCAACTTCATCACACCACCTACTTTTCTGCCGTCCTCGACTGCGCTTCCCTTCTCACGGTATAATATTCTGTAACATATGATGTTATATTACTTTAATTTTACCGCACGCTTCGTGCCATATTCAGGAAATCATCATCAACATCCTTGTGGACGCATGCAACCTGCGGGTATTCCAAGCAGTGAAATGCTGCGCCAGAATTTTTGAAGGTAGTAATGAATAATTTTCTTTAATTTTAAGTGATTCAGGCAACAAGCTTGCAATGGACCGATGTATATATGAAGCGCTTAACCTGAATGCATGCTGCCATGTTAAACGTAATCTTAAACGTAAATACTTCTTTCTTTTGGCCGCGTGAGGCACGATCAGCTCGAGGCCTCGCGAGCACGACTGCCGCGAGACGAACGCGCTCATTTGCCTAGGCTGCCGATTTCTTTCTTGTTCACGGAACATTGATCTAGCTCCGCCGTTCAAGCTTGCTGACCATTGTGCCCATGGAGACGGTCAAGTGCGGTTCCGTTGTCGCTATACGGGACGACGACATGGGGCGCGCCGTCTGGGACCTGGTCCGGAAGAGGCTAGTCCAACCGTACGTGGATGACGACCCGAGGCTGTTCGATCTGTCAATCGAACATCGCAACCAGACCAACGACACTATATACCTGGAGGCTGCCCAGGCGTACAAGATGCACAACGTCGGCGTCAAGTGCGCCACCATCACGGCAGAGAAGGACGTTCTCGAGAAGTACCACTTGAAGCGCTTGTGGATGTCGCCCAACGGCGCCATTCGCAATGCCCACGGCGGTGACGTGTTCCGGAAGCCCATCGCCTGCCGCAACATCCCTCCGCTCATGAATCAGTGGCGCAGGTCCATCATCATCGCGCGCCACGCGTTCGGAGACCAGTACAACAGCCAGGACTTCGTGGTCCCCGGACCCGGCACGCTCCAGATCAAGTACTCGCCCTCCATTGGAGCTACCTACAACCGTGACGTAAGTGCCGGCAAATTTATTGCATTACAGATGCACGGGCACTTAAAGGGCCGCTCACCGTGTTTGGGCATTGCAAACAAACAAGCCCGCCACTACCTAGATCGCGCACCGACTATGTTGTATGAAAAATATCAACTGCTGCACTGCGAAACAACTGCGCAAAAAACGCTGAAATTTCAAAGGAAAGGCCGTGCGCGAGCACTTTCATTTGATGGAGCTCCCCCTTCTCCGAAGAATCGAGTTAACACGCATAATCATATGTGCTTCAATCTCAATGCGTTAAACGCGACCGATTATGGCACTTCGGTAAATCATCGAATGCAGAGCGCTTAAACCGTCCCTGGAGGAGCGTAGCGCAGCAGACAAGAAGAAAAAAAAAATAACCGACGATTACGATACTCCCCAAGGGGAATTTTGAGCGCAGCTGTTTAGGTGTTTTAAATTGGCGATATATTGGCAACGAATTTGATACTAAACGACAGCATCCTCTCGGCGGCGGCGCTAAGCCTCTGCTCGGGCAGCATTTAGCAGCTTCAACGGTTGCGTCGCTCATTGTTGAGAAAGAACTGGCTGACACTATTTAGTATTGTGATTATATTGTTAACGTGGTAGTAACAGTGCTGACACAGTGTCATCAAACTGGCCGTTACAAGTAACTCCAACTTGTGCCCGCAAAACCAGTAACCCTCCAGCAACGACATCGCGAGCAGAATTGGCGATCGTCGGAAATCTGATGTGCGGTTCATGCGCGTCGGCTTTTATGCATGACTCGCCAAATGTTCCAGTGAATCGCTGGTGCCCGCGTAGCTTCCAGAAAGTACTGCACAATTAGGGTCGCGCATACAATCAGATCAAGAAAACGTTTTGGGGACAACAGCAAACGCATAAAACTGTCCGATAACTTTCGAGAAATTTTTGATATATGCAGGCGCGTCGTGCATCGTGGGATGACATTTATTATTTGTTAGGCGGGAAAAAACTGTGGCCGAATAAATACAAAGTGAACAGACGACGCGCGGTACTCTGGCGCCATCTCGTAGCGATCGTCGCAGAACACGCCTGCGTGGCGCTACGCTTTTCTTCTCACGCTTTCACCATACTCTCCTCCTCGCGCTCTTGCTATCGCCACCTTTCATTCCCCGCTGCACTCCAAGTTGCTCTTTCGTCCTTCGCTGTTGCGCTCGTTCGCTCGGTTACGCCAACGCTCGCTGCGGGAACGGGAGCCTAGGAGCTGAGCTCGAAAGGCCGTCCCACATTCAGCGTTTTCCCGGCGTTTCGACACCCAGCGTCGCTCAGCGTCGACGCTGAGGGAGGCGCCAAGCCCAAACGTCATGCTCAAGGCAATCAATCAATCAATCAATCAAATCTTTATTTCCAACGACAGTTGGGGGTCCCTTAGGCGAAAAGCGGTAATAACACCACTTGAAAATGCCTAAGGGCCCACGGTACATGACAGCGGTGTTAAAATGCATACGTTCAAAAACAAATTTACAATAAGAGAAAAAAAGATGCAGGTAAAAAAAAATTTAAAAAGAGGTTGTGCAAATAAACAATGGAACAGTAGAACAAATGAGGATATATAAGTACACTCTAGGACGGTTGTGTTTTGGAGCTGAAATATTCGGAGTTCATGTGAACACATATAAATGACGAAAACAATAAACGCGATATAAAGAGTAATGAAGCAATCTTGATCGTGTTCGAACAGTATGATAAAAAAGTTTACACAAGAGTTAGAAAAAATTCACGCATTTGTTTTTTTGTAAACGTAGAAAAGTTGGCGTCTTTCTTTTCATATTTATTAAGTAGGGATGGCATTGTGAATCTAAGAGACTGCAAAATAGGTCGTACGCGAACGAGGAACAAGCCACCTGTCGGCGCTGCGGGTGCGTGAATCCGTGTAATGCATGCTTATGTTGGATGAATCTTTAATAAACGCTCTGAATTGTTCCTTTGCGAAGAAATAAGCATACATCAAACGAAAATCGAATATGCGTTTCACACTGATTATGTTATAGCGAGCAAACAATGTACCTGTAGAACTATTGCACGGGACGTTTGCAATATACCGAAGTGCTCTCTTCTGCAATAGGTGAATTGTTTTTATGTTACTTAGGGTTGTGGTGCCCCAGACTAACAGGCAGTATTTATATGGGAAGAAAACAGAGCATGATAAATCTGAAGTTTAGCTTTTTCTGGAAGAAAGTGCCTACATCGTGACAGAACACCAGCAGCACGCGATAATGATTTGGTCAGTGATTCAATATGACAAGTCCATGTCATATGAGCAGAAAAAGTCACACCCAGAACTTTATGTTTCTCTACTGTTTCAACGGGTATTCCCTCAAGCGTTAATGATTGGTTCACGTTTACCTCCATGCCTCGGGATCTGAAAAAAACAGCTTTTGTTTTTTTCGCATTTATTCGTAGCCCATTAGCAGTGGACCATTGCAGACCATCTGAAAGTACACTTTGGGTCCTGGCAACAATTTCAGTTGTATTTTGTCCAGAAACAAAAATACTAGTGTCATCGGCGTAGAGTAGGAATGAGGCATCATTGTTTATCTTAACAAGTCATTTATGTAGATAATGAAGAGCATTGGTCCTAATATGCTTCCTTGAGGCACGCCACAAGAAATGGTTTTAGAAGAAGAAAAACAGTTAGCAATTGAAACGCATTGCTTCCTCTCAGACAGATATGAACTAAACAATGCATTAGTTACACCACGTACCCCATAAGCGTTCAACTTCCCGAGTAAAATGTAATGGTTTAGGGTATCGAAGGCCTTGCTATAGTCAATGAAAACACCAAGCGTAAACTTTTTTCTTCGATGTTCTTAATTATCAATGCTTTTTGAGCTAACAGCGCAGTCTGTGTAGATTTACCACGTTGAAAACCATGCTGATACTCTGAAAGTATATTGTGTTTGTTAAAGAAGCTATTTACGCGGCAGAATATATTTTCTCTAATCCCTTAGAGAATACAGGTATTATTGAAATTGGTTGGTAATTATTAGCATCATTAATATCTCCACTTTTAAATATAACAGAAACTTTTGCGATTTTCATGAGATTTGGGAAACAGCCAGACTGAAAGACTAGATTAAACACGTAAGCTAGAGAAGGAGCAAGCAGGTCAAATACGTGCTTAATCGCTTCTACCTGAAATCCATCGACATCGACAGCTCTACTGTTTTTTAGGGAAAGAAATGTACGTACTATTTCTGCCTCATCTGTAGGTGCGAGAAAAAATGTATCAGCATTATGGTAAGCAATACGAGTATGAGCAATGCTTCCCAGTGGTTGCACTGCATTAGAAAAGTGCTCACTGAAGTGCTCAGCTAAAGGCACGCCGGAAAGTTTGTTCCCGCCAATGGTTATTTCCGTTAGAGTATTCTGACCCGCTTTGCGGTTCAGTGCCTGATTGATGGCTTTCCATACTTGGTTTGGGCGCCGTCGATAGATGTCAGAAAACATGTGGTTATAGTAGGAGGTCTTTGCCTTTTTCAATGCCGCAGTTAGTTTGTTTCTGTAAGTTTTAAAGGCCTCAAATTCCTTAATATCTCTTGTGCGCAAAAACTTCTTAAAAAGGCGACTTTTTTTCTTGATCATTTTGATATGCTCCCGCCCTACCCAAGGTTTTCTTCTTTTTCTGTTAGCTTTGGCGCTTACGTAAGGAAAATATTTGTTGTAATGACTAGTGAATATAGATAAGAATTCACGATAGCTCTCATTTGGGTCTAGCTTATCATCAACAGAAGACCAATCTTCCCTGAGCATACGCATACGGAATGAGGTCATATTTTTGTTAGACATACATCTATATTTAGCGATATCCCCATGGCAAGCTATTTCTTTTTCAGTAGTTTTAGGAAAAGCAATAAAGACAGGACAGTGGTCACTTACGCAGGCGCATACCGTGCCAGCTGCGGCTACATATGCGATAAACAAGTCTAGTATGGACTGGCAAGTTACGCGTGTCGGCGTATTCATGACACTATTGTAGCCACAAGCGTAAAGTTTGTTAAGGAATTCCCTGGAGGTCAAATTATCCTTCAGAAGGTTTATGTTAAAGTCGCCACCTATTACAGTGTTATAGCGATGAAATGTTGAGTATTCTAATATTTCTTCAATACATTCCAAGAATACACTCATATCACCAGACGTGGGCGGTAAAACGCCACATACATGTTGATATTGCTCTTTATGCAAAGCACTTCATAGTCAGCTGTAATGCAGCTCAATTCCGGGATTATGTCGCAGAGCATGTGTTTCTTTACGTGCATTGCCACTCCGCCACCACGGAAGCCACTTCGATTGATAAAATAGTGATTGTAGTCAATCATATTTAGCATATCGCTTGCTTCGTGATACCACGTTTCAGTTAACATGATCACGTCGAACAGGAAGTTGAACTCGTTAAAGAATGCGCCTAACTCATCTAGCTTAGGGGCGGCGGAACGTACATTAAGGTGAATAGCAGTGAACATGCCCTGCGACTGCGCCGGAAGTTTAAGTTCACATGGCAGACAAAAGATCACACCAAAGATCTCGCCGCCGGCGCCGCCACCGGAAGTGGCTCGATTGAGCGCCGAGCAATCAGCGCCTGACCGCGGCCGCGCTGCTGGCAACTTTGCAAGCGACTTCCGCAGCAACCAGCAGTTCGCGTGCACGCCGCCATGGGGCGCCACTGTCAATCTCGTCGGCAAGGCGGCGCCATCGGGGAATGCAGCGGCTCGTATGGGCGTTGCCGGTGAATATTTTGTGTGTGTGTGTGTGTCGTAGATCTATAAGTAAGGCATAATAACCTTAGTCTGGAACATTTATTATAGTAAACTTGAATTACATTGCACACTGCATCTGGTTAGATCTGTCAGGACACATTGTGCGACGCTGGGCTGGCGCTGTTTGCGTGCGTCTCATGTTGCTGGGGGCCCTCTCCTGCGCCGTTGATGCAACGACGCCGATAGATGCAATGGCAGGAGACGCCGGTAAAAACGCTGAAAGTGTGGGGGGGGGGGGGGCTTAAAGGTGCAAAAAGCTAAGCAGCCCTGAATTCCGTGCGCCCACTGTTTCACACAATCATTTGCGATGCTGTGCACTGAACGGGTAACAAATGCTGTCTTTCATGCCTTAACCTAGAGTTAGTCAAACTGCGAGACAATACCAGAATGTTAATAGCTATATATACAGGGTGTTTCAGCGAACACTTTCAAAATTTATTTAAGGTTGCCTGTGGCAGATAGCCCAATTCTAGTTCATGGGCTGGTCTACTCGAAGAGGCGGACAATACTTGCACAAGAAATTGAAATGCATAATCGAATGATTAACAAAAATTCACTAATTAGGTTCTTAACTAATTACTTGATGGCCCATATTGCAATGTACAAATTGTAGCCATGAAGCTCGCGAGGCTGATCCACTTAAAATTAATTCTCAGGATGACACCAGTTTCGAGATATTAATTCCCGAACTTTGCGGAAAAATGCATTGATGTTCCAGTTAAGTTTGTGCTTCAATGCAGAAACCGACGTTTTTAAGAAACTAACTGGAACGCCAATGCATTTTTCAGCAAAGTTCGGAAATTAATATCTCGAAACTAGTGTCATCCCGAGAATTCGTTCCAAGTGGTTGATTGGCGATAATAATAATACACGCAATCACGATAGCAAGGCGTCGCCTTGCTATCTCCACGGCTACAATTTGTAAATTGCAATATGGGCCATCAGGTAATTAGTTAAAAACTAATTTGTGAATTTTTGTTAGTCATTAGATTATGCATTTCAATTTTTTGTGCAAGTAATGTCCGCCACTTCGAGTAGACCAGCTCATGAACTAGCATAGGGCTATCTGCCACAGGCAACCTATAAGAATGTTTGAAAGTGTTCGCTGAAATACCCTATATATATATTATCATATTACAAGAAGCTAACAAACAATGACACTGAGGACAACATAGGGGAAATTGCTTGTACTTACTGATTGAGTTAAAGAAATTATACATTACTGTAAATGAAAATGGATGAAAAAACAACTTGCCGCAGCTGGGGAGCGATACCACGTCTTCGCATTACGTGTGCGATGCTCTTACCATTGAGCTACCGCGGAGCCGTTTTCCCATCCACTTTCTGGGGTATTTATTTGTTACTACTAGAACTAACACTAGAACTGTTTGCCATGGCAACCACTCACAAACCTTTGCGGTGGGTGTAGAACATCCTTTCTGCGGCAAGCGTTACGAGTACGTCATCTATTTTTGGGTGAAGGCAACTGGTCAATACCCTACCCGCTGGGGTGGCTCAGTCAGCTAAGGCGTTGCGCTGCTGAGCACGAGGTCGCGTGTTCGAATCCCGGCCCCGGCGGCCGCATTTCGATGGAGGCGCAATGCAAAAACGCCTGTGTGCTTGCGTTGTTGTGCACGTTGAAGAACCCCAGGTGGTCAAAATTAATCCGGAGCCCACCACTACGGCGTGCCTCATAATCAGAACTGGTTTTGGCACGTAAAACCCCATAAAGAAAAAGAACTGGTCAATACCGACATATGCTACCTGAAGGCGTCCATGTTGCCGGATTCGAGCCCTCATTATATAATGAACGAGAAGGAAGGGAACCGAGGTGCCCCAATTTTATTATTCATATCAGAAGAAGCCAACAAACAACGGCATCAACGACATCGTAGGGGGAATCACTTGCACTTACTTATTGAATTAAAGAAAAGAAATATAATGAAAAATGAAAATGGGTAAAAAAAAACAAATGGCCGCAGGTGGAGAACGATCCCGCGTCTTCACGTACTACGAAGACGTGGCGTGTAATAGAGCGGGCGCCGCAGTGAGCTCGCTCATTCGCCTGTATGTACCACGACGTTTGCGATTTCCAGGTGGCTTCGCTTTGTTTGCGCCTAGACGGTGGAAACACTGTTTTGTGAGCTTCGACGGCCTTTTTGCTGATGGCGTTCAACAGCTACTCTGGGGAGCTTATTGGCGGGACAGAAAGCGACGAACACTTGCCCGAAGAGGCGGCTGCCATCTTACATTTGAGGAATGCGTAAAACGTGTGATGGTCTTTCGTGTGCGAAAACTGGAAAGGGCAGACCAAAAATACAATGAAATACTAGTAGCTGACTGGTGAATGTTACGTATCGTTTCGAATCAGGTGCTGTAAAAAAAACAGAATAATATTATTTTCTACTTCGCACTTAAGAAAAAGTGAACTGCGGGAGTACTTACAGCTGCTGTGAAATAGGCACGCTGTGGTTCCATATCCTTCGCTTCATAGCCAAGAAAAGTTGTCCCCGACTATATAGCATACAGTTGCATACAATAATTACTGATTGCAACTCTATGGTGTATAGTATGTCTAAACACGTTGTTTTAGACGTCACGTAAAACAGAGCACGAGTAAGGGAACATTTGTTTTTTCTGTTTATAAACAAATGCACATCTCTTCATTTTTGCGATTATTTTCTACCAGAACATTGCTTTGCAAACGACAACCACTACCACCATCAGCAAGCAGAAGGCAGCCGCAGCGCTGACAGCGCCACTTGTCTTTGCGAACAAAATTTGCATCAATGGCCCGCGAGTCCCCGCAGTACAGCATGGTGCAGCCCGGCAACGTGACACCGCAGTGTTTGGGCAGCGGCGCCTCGCGAGTGATTCAGCGACCGCAAACTAAGCTGACCTGTTTCATATTCTGTATACGTTGCAGTTTCTTTTCTCTTTGCTCTTCACGTCGATGAAGTGCAAAAGTCAAGGGTAAACGACACACAGCAGAGGCGACGCATCTCTCGCCTGCCAATGTTTGTCAGATTTTTCACCAACACGCCCTCGTGCTCTTACTTTCACTGCTTCTGTTTTACGCTTTAAGCACTAACAAGTGTCTTGCTGCACATACATGCACCGCGTACGCCAGACTTTCCTTATGGCATGACCGCCCTAAAATTATGGCAGCGTACAACGCGTCCTCTGACATGCACTCTTCGGGCGGTCAGTAGTCGCGGGCCTTGCTGGAAAAATAAAATTTTGTTCTTAAATTGAATAATCCCAACTTTTACCCCCTCCGTTATTGCTAAGTGTCATTACAGCTATTAGCGGGCGAAGTTAAACGCTGAATCCCTAGAAGGAAAGCTCACTGGCTATGGACTCGACAAGTCCAACCGGAGTGCTCGCTCGCCTAACACGTTAGGGAATGTGTGAACTAAAACGCAAGATCGGGCGCTTAAATCCGCCGATCTCACAGCTTATTTTGCCGGAGATACTGACTGGTGCACGTTTTCTTCGATATATGTAGGCTCGGTGCCCGGTGCGCAACTTTTTGGGCGGAGTTGGCGCGCAGCTCGCCAAGCGGGAGTGCCTCGAGCTGCAAGCCATGCCGAGAATCAAGCAGGTGAGGCTTTGGGATCGAAACTTCCTTCAGGGATGGTAATGTCGAGCACCACCTAACGGTCTGGTGCAAGCCAGCATACTGGGACAATGCCACTGGCTTCTTTGACGCGCTTAGTTTTAAGTTTTCAGAAAAGTGCACCGAGAAGACGAACGCAAGTGTACGAGGTCAACTATGTCGGACCTTTGACCGTAATGTGAAAGCAACAAAATTTCCATAGCGAACAGATCGGCCTTCAATTGAGATAAAGACGTTAGAAAGAATACATCGCCTCGGCAGGAGTCAAAAAGGGAAAAGTAGACCGGTTATTAAAGCGATTCTACGACTATGAGGAAAAGGAGCACGTGATGAAAAACTGCTATAAACTCAAGGGATCCTCCTACTCCGTCAGCAATGACTATGCACCAGAAACAGTGGAAATTCGAAAGCAGTTATGGGAAAGTGCTGCTTCGGAAAGAGCTAATGGGGTGAAGGTTTCCCTGAGCCATGAAAAACTGAAAATAAAAGACAAATGTTACATTTGGGACCAAACTCGAGGAGAGCGTCGGGAGATACCACAAAGCCGGGACAAAACTGCCCCAAACTTGCACGGCTTCTCTGTAGCTACTGCGCAGGAGAGTGCTCCTAATTCTGAGCAGCACTCATAGCTACGCCTGCTTTTGTTGAATGCACGGAGTGTCGTAAATAAAATCGCAGAGCTTGAATATATATACTACTCTCTCATAGCCCACACGTACTTATTATTACAGAAACGTGTTTAAATAGTTCAGTTCCTAATGACTGTTGTTCCTCCAGGGTATAAAATGTTCAGATGGGATAGGGGCTCAAGAGGTGGGGGCGTAGCTATAGTTGTGAAATCATCAGTTAGGGCCGAAAGAATAGAGTGTGGCTTTTCAGAAGCAGTATGGTGCAAAATATCATTAAATGGCGTTGTGTTCTTAGTGGGAGGCATTTACAGGGCCCCTGCTACCACGCCTGAGTTCCTAGACGAATTAAACGCTTTTTTGTGTGCTCATTTGAAATAATAGTACGAGGCTAATAATGACTGGAGATTTTAATTTACCGCACATAAACTGGAAAACTCTCTCGCCCGGACACACAGAAGTCTCGAGTGCTGAAAAACTCCTGGAAATTATTTTTTATCACAATTTAAGGCAGATTGTTGAAGAAAATACGCGAGAGACTTCATGTTGTCAGTCATTGTTAGACCTTGTGTTCTTATCTTGCAAAGTAGCTGCAAGTAGGGTGTCAGTTGAACCAGAAATATCGGACCACAAAATGATATCCGTCGATATACCAGTCGGTACACAAAGTAGTCGAAGATCACCTGTTTTTAAACGTATAAAAGACTACGCACGGGCAGACGATACAACGATAGTAGATAACTTAAGTCTATCATTTAGTGAATTTGAACTTGTGTCGTCTAGTGAGTCAGTAGAGGAACTGTGGCAACGTTTCAAGGTAATCGTCCACCATTGCGTAGATGAATTTATTCCTACCCGCATGAAAAAAACAAAGCAGCATAGCCCATGGATAACTCGGGAAATTATACACACAAAGCGTAGAATAAAACGGTTACGCAAAAATAAACAAAACCCAACCCAAATATCCGATTTGTGTGCTCAACTAAAATTAGCATTAAAGGAATCCAAGAAAAAGTACTTTAACGAAACGCTTCCTGGGTTCCTGAAGTCTTCTCCACAAAAAGTTTGGAGGTACTTAAGCGATAAAAAGGAAGAGATAGACCAGATAAAAAAGGGTTCTGAAATGATCACCGAAAAGAATCAGATAGCAGACTGTTTCAATGTGTTCTTCCAGTCAGTATTTACGAAGACGAGAACAGAGCAAGGAAACAATGAGCGTAGTGAATTGGGAGCTTTCGCAATGGACCCACTAGAAATCACTCAAGCAGGTACATTTCAGCAATTGCTGCTTGACACCAAAAAAGCAAGCGGACCAGACGGGATCCCAAGTGAATTTTTGCAGCGATATGCTGAATGGGTTTCATTTTATCTAACAATAATCTTTAGAAAGTCGTTGGAAACCAGCTCACTGCCTCAAGATTGGCGCAGCGCTGTTGTGATTCCGGTTTTTAAATCCGGCAGTCGAAGTCAAGTTAACAACTATCGTCCAATATCGCTCACTTCGGTGAGTTGTAAGCTTATAGAACACGCAATAGCCAAGCATATCATTCTTTTCCTTGAGGCGAATAACTTCTTTTCTTCGTCACAACATGGATTCCGAAGCGGTTTATCCACTGTTTCGCAACTCATTGAGACGGTTCATGACTTTTATCTAGCTTTGGAAGCGCAAGAACAAATTGACGTCATCTGCATAGATTTTGCGAAGGCCTTCGATAAGGTACCGCATTGTAAATTGCTTTTTAAAATTCAGAATGCAGGTATTGCTCCAGACATTGTGAACTGGATTGCAGCCTATTTGAGTGGTCGTGTGCAATCCGTCCGCATTGAAAAGTGCTTGTCTCATTCACTAGAAGTCATATCCGGGGATCCACAAGAATCAGGAATGGGGCCGCTATTGTTCTTGATTTACATAAATGATATTCCCAGCGTTTTTGAATCACCTGTTAAAACAAAACTTTTTGCCGATGATTGCTTAATATATTGCACCGTGGCAGATCAAACCGATCAAAGGAAAATTAACCGATGCCTCCAAGGTTTATATGACTGGTGCATAAAAGGGAAATGGAAATAAATTACTCGAAATCGACGTTTGCTCATATAACAAGAAAGAAAACCGCGCTTTCCTTTGACTATAAAATTGGTGACAACCCTTCGCTCAATGTACGTAGCTTTAAATATTTAGGGGTGATCATTCATTATGATCTGTGCTGGCGCCCCCAGGTGGAGGAGGTCTACTCTAGGGCTTACCGAAAATTGTGCTTCTTGAGAAAAAGTTGCAGCATGCACCAAAAAGCTTAAAATTAATTGCGTACAAAACATTTGTTCGCCCGGTTTTGGAGTACGCCTCCTCCGTTTGGAGCCGTCATCAACTGTACTTGCGAGATAAACTTGAAAAAATTCAGAGAACTGCTGTGCGTTTTGTTTGTTCGCGTTATCGGAGAACCGATTCTGTAACAGACATGTTGAAATGTTGCGACTTGGAACTGCTAGAAACACGGCGAGAAAAACAACGAATGAAATTGTTTTTCCAGATAACCAGAAATCAAATAAAAATAAACAAAGAAACGTACGTTCGTCCCCCTCTAAAACAGTGCGCGTTTAAACCACACTGCCAGTATACAACCTTATAAAACACGCCTTGATGGTTTCCAACACTCGTTCTTTCCCTCATGTATTGACATATGGAATGGCCTTCCGGACTGCACTGTAACAGCTCAAGTTTTATACGCAACTAGAATTGTATTACAGGCAACGGGATACGTAAGAATTGATCATGCTTTCTGTTATTTCTTGCATATCTACAGTCCTTAGACGTGTATACCTATAGTTCATTTTCCCTGTAATTTGTGTTTTACAGTGCTTTATGTGTTGTATTGTCAGTGATGATATTTATATTTATGTTTTATTTGACAATTCCTCTCCTGTAATGGCCCTCAAATGAGGGCTACAGTATTCCCAAATAAATAAATAAATAAATAAATTACCGAATGCTGTACATGACCACCAAATACGCCTACACAATTTGACTTTTTTCGAATAGTCAGCTTGTCCAGTGGCTACATTCCCAAATGATATTGCCTGACATTTCGTTTTTAGCGCGACAGCGTTAAGGGCCCCGTGTAGCTGAAAACCCGGTGTCGGCGTCCGGCGTCTCGTGAGCGGAAATTCCCGTAGATATTTAGGTATATGTATATGCCACGCCTTGTTATATGACATGCCTATATGCCGGTTATATTGCCAGGCCCTTCTATCGCTAGAATTGCTCATACCTTGTCTTACATTCTTGGCAAAGTCATTCCTCGGAATTTAGAGAATGACAGGCCACAAACTAATGACACGAAACAAACTCCCGCAGCGCATGCGTTTTATAACAAGTCGCCTCTAATTGAAATATTAAAAGCGCGAAAGAATAAAAGAGAAACCTAAAAGCGATGTATTTTTGGGCGTGGCTGTGCACGTCCTCCGGGATCGGCCAGCGCAACAGGCCGCGTTTCTACCACAAAGCTGCCTTAGTGGATAGCGTTCGCCGCCAGCATTCCCAGTAAATATTACGCTTACATAAGCTGCAGTTGCGGGAAGCGTGAGAAGCAGTCAGGGATCTTTGAATGCTATCGCGTTCCACTCTTAAATGCGAATCTTAAGCTTCCTGCCATCTTTACGGTATGCACTTTACTATCAAATACACTGTTTGCGCTCTTTGTCGACATCGTTTATTTCATTCTTCTACGTTATAATGCCAGCAGCAAGGCCGTATTTTTTTCACTTTGGACGTGAAATTTTTTGCTTGTTTTTTTTCAACTTTTTAGCTATGGCACTCAAAAATGAGCACGCCATAGGAATCACTTGCAGCATTGTTGTTTATCTTCCTTTGATCAGCAGCATTATACCTGGCCTTATTGCTAGAGTCAAATTTTGCTTTGTCGCGATGTCGCAATAATGGCGATGATACCATCGGAGCGCCAAACATTGTTCTTTGCTGAGAACGCTTGTTTTGTGTGGTCCACCCTGCATGGACCTATGAGGTCCGCAATATGAATAAAGTAAAAGTAACGAAATCTCCAACCTTTTGAAACGAAGTTTAGCACGAAATGTCAATGTCCTGTGTTTCTCAATGCGCGAGGAGCATCTTACAGGTTTACAGCTCAGAAATTATGTCCGTAATCCTTTAACCCGTCGAGGTATACGTTTTGGGGAACTACCGACACAACGAAAGATGAGCCTCTCAGCACTTGAAGTCTGAAACATTTCCAGCCGTCGGTAGATGGGGTCTTGCCTGTAGTCCAGTTTTATTTCACGGAAAGAAGAGCCCTCGCCGTAGCTTAGTGGCTATGATGTTACACTGCAAAGTGTGAGGTTGTGGATTCGACCTCGGCTTAGGCCGTAGCATTTTGATTGGGGCAAAATGAAAATATGCTCATGTGCTCCCCGGAGCAAAAGTATACAGACCAGGGGTGCTATGCAGGATGCGCCGAGTTTCTCGTTCGCACGAGTTTTGCCCGAGTTTGCTCGATGGCAGTCAGTGAACGGAGATAGCAAGGAAAGCGCAAGAGCAACGGGCCAAAAGAAATGTCGAGATAAAGCCGCGTATGACAACATGAGCGCACCCTGCGCGGTGTTTCAAGCATAGAAGACTGCGCAACGAAACGCGCCAGCGCCGCGTATCGTTATCAACGTAGTATCGCAATTTAGCAATACCGTGACTGTCCCGCTGTCTATCTGCACACTTGTCGTGAGCCGCTTGCCACGCCTTTCTCGGGCGCGTCAAGGGCGTGTCTCCTCTTTCGGGCATTATCTTTCTATCCTCCGTCGAATGCGAACAGGACACATGCGGTGCATTCTTGCACCTACACTTTCCCTCAATCGAATACTTTACAATACAACAAATACAATAACGAACGTTTTATTTCTTAAAGTATCGGTTTTTCGTTTTGAATGCTATAAATTTTTGATGACAAACGGAGATCGAGCGAATTATTAGATTTTGCACTTTTTTGCCGTGAGTGGCGACAGTGAGGCGACAGCTTACGAGCGGATACATTCTAGAGGGTCGCAAGCACGAGGGAGTTCATACGGTGAGCAGTCGCCAGGGGCGCTGCAGTGCTATTCTCGATTAAGTCAGTCATGACAATGATCTGACCATTCCCTGTCTATTAGGGGAAGGGCAACGCGCATCGCGGCGGCATGGCTGTTTACCGCAGGCGCTTCACTGAGGCTATTAAGGCCGCTGCTTTACCAACGAAAAACGAGACTCTAGCCATAGAGAGGGGAGCAACGGCTGTCGCTGCAAAATGGCTGTACGGTACCAGTTTATTTCTGTGCGCGAAGCCTCCGTGATGCATTGTGAAAAAGAGTGCTTCCCAGCGTCACAATTAATTGCTTTTTATCGCTTGCCCAGTGAAGGTGCCTCTGTGCGCATATACACAGTATGTTGAGTGCATCTCCAAAGTGCTTGCCAATTGTTTCTGCTGCGATGGTAGATGGATATCGTAACGACACCGCAACATTCGCATTTTGGCAGCTGAGGGCTCTAGTGTGCAGTACGTTATGAAATGAGACTTCGAACGCAGGAAGGTGTTGCAACTGTTTAGTGTGCAGTGCTTGTGATGAAGAAATGTCATCGTAATGGGTCTAGAAAAGCGAGCGATGCCCGACGCTGGCCGTGTTAGAGACACTACCGCTCCGATACATAGCCGATGACAGATCCGTCATCTCAAATGACAGCTGCGATACGTTGTCGTTGGAAAACACTACGCGCTCCTCAGCATCATCGTCCACCACGGCGCATCGACACCTTGCAAGTAGCTACAGTGACGTGCCGATAATTATTTGTTGTGCGCTACGTCGTCACAATGCAGGCAATGAAACCATGTCGTGGGACCATCACAGCCGGAGAAGATATACGCGTATGTATAAGCCAACGATAGTCGGCGCTCAGTACATCGCCGAGGACAGTGCGTTGTGCGTGTTTTATCTCGGCGGTCAAGATTGTTGATGCCTCTGCTCCGCACCGCGTCGCTGTTGCCAAACAGTAAGTTGGGCGTGGCTCAACTGTGGTGGGTGCGCACACAAGAGTTACATGCCTCGCGTGGGGCGTGACCTATGGCTTTAATTGACAGGCGAACTCGTGCCAAACTCGTACATCGCAAAACCCCCGTCGAGTTGAACTCGGGAACATGGCGGCGGCAGCAGCAGCCCGTGTCATCGCGTCCAGCGACAGCAAGCGTCAATAGACCGTCTGAACCCGTTCACTTACATGACCGACGTAGAGTTTCAACGTCATTTTCGCCTTTCCAATACCTCAGTGCGCTGGCTCTGTAGCGAGTTAGGCGAAGGCTCTCCTCTGCGGTGACAGCGTGGCGGGCAAATTATGCTTTCGGAGCACAGATTGGTGTGACTAGGCTGCAGAGGAAAAGTTGGTGCGATCGCTTCGGCTCTCTCCGGCTTCAAGCGCTGTTAGTCCACCACGCCCCAGTTCCAGGGCAGGTCTGGCGTCGTCATCGGAGTACTGGGGCACCTGCGAGCACCTGGAGTTCCAACCGGACATGCCAACCTGTGGTTGGTTGGTCCCATTGTAGTGGTCACATTGTACAGGAAGACTCAGAATGGACGCCAGGCTGCGTTCCGGTGCAACAGGTGCCGAAAGCAGTTTTTGCAGTTACACGGTACCGCTGCACTTTACGGGCAGAGAGGCGAAGGAAGTTACTTCGCCAACACGGACTGCCTCGGCCGTCCGAACGATAACCTCTCCAGGCGGCAAATGATTTGGCTCACGTACTGCGTGAGGAAAAGCGTAGATATATGGCGGTTGAAGGAGATGACCGGTGACTTGTTTCCTCTATCGGAGCACACCATCGCCGACTGGAGGAACTACCATCGTAAGGTCGCGAGAGACGAGCTGCTGGCGCGACCTCCGGTCGTGGGCCCCGGGATGATAGTGCAAATTGCCGAGTGCCTCCTTCGCGGCAAGCGAAAGTAAAATCGAGGCCGCCTGATGAATGGCGACAACGTTCCGCCGAGCCGCCAAAATTGCGGCGGTGTTAAAAGATCGTGCACCATGGGTCTTCGACATGGTCTGCGCTACCGCAGGAGTGTTGCGACTTTTCAAGGTCATTATTGCAGCCAATGTTCAACCGGGGGCCATTATTTGCAGTGGCGCATGGGTCGCATAGAATTGTATTCCACATTTAGTGGATGCTAACGAGGCGAGCCTCAATCTGCACTGGGAGACAGTCAGCCACAGCGTGAAGTTGTGGGCCGCATCACGAGTGTCCAAACGCAAAAAAAAGAAATTTATTGTCAAAAAGTGAATCGCCACCTCGACAGCGGTGGTAACAGGGTAACTGCACCGCTGCTGGAGTCATTCCTGGTATAGATGTGGTGGTGATCAATTAACCGCCACGCACGCCGCAAAGACCATTTCTTGCGTTTGTTAGAAGCCACGGATCGCTCGGGCTACCCAGTACAAAGACTCTTTCCTGCCGTTGTTAGAAGCCATCGCTTGGCGCTAGCCAGTATGAAGGTGCATCACAAAGTAAAAGAAAATAAAGCGTAATTTTCTGACCCTTGTATGAGTGCTTTCCGGCATTCGTGAGTGCTTACACGGTAAGCGCGTGGCAAACCACTTCTGCGCTAGCCGACGCTCATTCGTCTCGCAGCCTTACTTTAGCGCGAGCAACGAGAGATCTGTTCAAAGCCCAATGTGAAAACCAGGCGCACGCCAATCTGTGCTCGGAAATGGGAGCGCAAGCAGGTAGCGAGCCGCACCAATTCAATCCAAAGGAAAGAGAAGGAGCAACGAGCGATCTGTTGAAAACCTAGTGCGAGAACCAGTGCACAACGATCTGTGCTCGGAAATGCTAGCGCAAGCACGTAGCGAGCCACGCCAATCCAATCCATAGGAAGAAAGAGGAGGGCGAGCGTCCCCTCGTGGTATAATGCGAAACGTAATAAACGGCAAATTAGTCTAATACACATTCAGTGGACATATTGTAAACTTTAAAATGGTTATAACCCACATTAATGTGACTAATATTATCATTATAAATACATTTATTTTATAACTTGCTTGTGCCTGTAATGCACTCGGTGGAACGACAAACAAGTGAAAGAAGGTACCACCATGCACCGACCGTATCACCACGTGAACCCCAGTTTGTCGACCACCCATATGGCAACGCCCAAGACATGATAGCCACCCAGAGTGAATCTAGATAAACCAACGAAACTGGAGGCGTGCAGACGGACAAACTTTGTCTTGTTACCATTAGTTCTTTCATCTTGGGGCGTCGCCAGAGCTCGGGAAGATCCCGAGTTTCGCCAAACTCGGCGCATCCTGCATAGCACCCCTGGGGTGCTATGCGCCCGCCACGGTTGGGCCACGCCCAACTTATTTTCCGGCAACAGCGACGTGGTGCGGAACTGAGAGGCATCAACAATCTTGACCGCCGACAGAAAATACGCACAGCACACTGTCATCGATGATGCACTGTAACTGAGAACCACTATCAAAAACAAAGCGGCGACTTTCGCTGACTCATGCTTCTATCTTAGGCTGTGATGGCCCCACAACATGGTTCATTGTCTGCATTGTAGCGACGTAGCGCACAGCAAATAATTATCGGAACGACACTGTAGCTGCTTGAAAGGCGTCGATGCGCCTTGGTGGATGACGATGCTGAGCAGTGCGTAGTGTTTTCCAACGTAAAGGTATCGCAGCTGTTGTTTGAGATGGCTGCTCTGTCATCGGTGGTGTATCGGATCTGCAGTGTTGCAAACACGGTCAGCGCCGAGAAACGCTCCCTTTTTTAAACCCAGTGCGATGGCATTTCTTCATCACAAGCACGGCACACTAAATAGTTGCAACCCTTCCTGCGTTCGAAGTTTAATTTCCTAACTGCACACAGGAGCCATCACCCGCCAAAATGCGATTGCTGCGCTGTCGTTACTATATCTATCTGCGATCGCTGTTAGGTCAGCAGCAGAGGCAATCGGCAAGCACATTTTAGAGAACAACACACTCAAACTCTGCGTACACATGCGAACGGAGGCACCTTCACTGGGCAAGCGATGACAAGCGATGAATTGTGTCACTGGGCAGCGCGCTCTTCTTTGCAATGCATCGCGGAGGCTTCCCGCTCGCAGATAAACGGGCGCATTTTCACTGTGCTGCGTCACTACGGACCCTAGAATACCGCACAGCCACTTTGCAGTGACAAACTTTGCTCCCGTCGTTTCAGTTGGTAAAGCGGCGGCCTTAATAGCCGCCTAAGTGAAGCACCTGCGGTGAACAACCATGCCGTAGCGTTGCGTTGCCATTCCCCTAATAGTCAGGAAATGGAAAGATCATTGTCATGACTGACTTTATCAAGAATTAGAGTGCCTCGATGCACGCGGGCATCAAGGCACCCTATCAAGGATAGCACTGCAGTGCCCCTGGCGACTGTTCACCGTATGAACTCCCTCGTGCGTGCGACCCTCTAAAAGGTATCCGCTTGTAAGCTTTCGCTTTACTGTCGCCACTCGCGGCAAAAAAGTGCAAAATTTAATAACTCGCTCGATCTCTGTTTGTCATCAAACATTTATGGCATTCCAAACGAAAAACAGATACTTCAAGAAATAAAGTGTTTCTTATTTTATTTGTTGTATTTGAACGTAATCGATTGAGGGAAAGTGTAGGCGCAACAATGCACGGCATGTGCCCTGTTCACATTCGACGGAGGATAGAAAGATAATGCTCGAAAGAGGAGGCACGCCCTTTACGCGCCCTTGAAAGCCGTGGCAAGTGGCTCGCGGCAAGTGTGCAGATAGACAGCGGTACAGTCACGGTATTGCTAAATGGTGATAATACGTTGATAACAATACGCGGCGCTGGCGCGTTTTGCTGCGCAGCCTTCTGTGCTTGAAGCACGGAATCACTGTGCCGCGCAGGGTGCGCTCATGTTGTCATACGCGGCTTTATCTCTGCATTTCTTTTTGCCTGCTGTTATTGCACGTTCCTTGCTATCTCCGTTCACTGACTGCCATCGAGCAAACTCTGGTGAAACTCGTGCGAACGAGAAACTCGGCGCATCCTGCATAGCACCCCAGGGCCGGTATTTTGTAGCGATGCGTTATGCTTTATTCTATACTAGTCTTATCATCCACCGCTCACGGCCAGCTGACCCCGTTGATAACGTGAGCGGGCCATCGCTCTGACCAATGACCAAGCGCGAAAAGCACGAAAAGGCATTAGCATCGGAAAGGCATCGCTACAAAATACCGGCCCAGGGGTTCCAGATAAAGCCGATTTTTCTCCACCTATGAATCCACTTTGAATTAAGAACCGAAGTTAAATATTGCCATTGTGAACTTTCCAATGCATGTATCGATTCCAGTTTGTGTGTGGTTTTGGCACGTGAAATCACAGATTATGATAAATTTTATTTATGGGAAGAGGCGAAACACAGTCATTCTAGCCTCCCTACATGTACACACCCATTGATAAATTCGGTACTTTGTGCGCATGCATCCATAGAAGTGACTTCTGAGCTGGACTGAAAAGGTAGAGCGATATTCAAGTAAACCAATATATCGGCACTCTGCTAGATATGTAATGCAGAGCTCTATCATCCATTTATTATGACACAATGTAAGGACACTGGAACGCGAGTTCACCATCAGATTGCACAGTATTTTCACCACTGCGGCCCTCACTTCTGCGGAAGAAGTTCTAGAAGTTGGCCGGTTGAGTCTAGCTATTTTGTAGCGTTAGCTACACTGGCCTAGCCAAGCCCGTTTCGCGCGGCACATCAAGAGCCGTGCTGCGCATGCGCAAGGATCAGGATGTCACACGGCTTGCGCACCGGAGCCACCGGAGCCGGCACCTCTCGCGCACTCCGCCGCCGCCGCGCGCGACTCACCGCCGCCGGTCTGCGCATTCCAGAGGAGTGACGTCGTAGCCGTGGTAGACGCACTGGCGCCGGCGCGCGCTCGCTGTGCAGTCGCCGTCTGACACTGCGCTGGAGCCGCTGCGCTTCTGACTGGCGTTTGTCAGTGTGGTATAGCCACGGAGAAGGAGAGCGCAAATGCTGCTCAACAGCGCAGAAGAACGGAGAAGCTTGACTCATCGGATCCCGAAGTAGTTGCCTGGCAATTAGCGGTTGAGCGTAGGAGACAACCAGGAAAGCTAAGAATAATCAGCTCAACCTTTGCTAACGCTACGTATATCCTGGCATAGCCGAGCTAAGCCACTGCAACTTTTTTGAATGCCTTCTCTTAACGAACTTCACCTTACTGAGGCTGGCACAGTCACATTGTGGTGTCACCACCTGTCATTGGCTTTTATATTCTTTGTGGCTTACTTAAGTCCCCCTCACGAGGATACTGCTTTTCTTGGTTCTTTTTTATTTGTAATAAAAATATGGATTTGTTTAAACTACTGCAGTCAAAAGGTCGTTGAAGAGAAATACGTGGTACCTACCACAATGGCAATGTCTCACTGGCAGTGGTGCTTAGCTACTTGGGCGTAAGGTCGCAGATTCAATTCCCGGCAGCTGGGATTCTGATGAGGAGGGAAAGTGAAAGCGGTTCTTGTGCAGAGCCTTTCATTGCATAATAAAGAACCCCAGTTCGCCAGACCTAATTAGTAGTTCTTGGCTATGACATCTCTCATCGTACCCTTGGTGAATGTTAAACCTTATAATCCTGTAACTCCCAGGTTGCCCTTCTGCAAATTTAAGTATGCAATGTTGCTGTTACTGGTAGTGTGGCAAGTGGGAAGACACAATAGCAATGCACATGTTTTGGCGTCGCGTCAAGCTTTCTGCACCAGTTGTCTTCCCCGCCTTAATTTGGGGAGCATCTGTCTGGCACAACTGCTTATCAGTAAAAGAACAACTGTACTGCATTGAAAAGTCGGCAGAATCAACCTAACGACTGCTGTGGACATTTCCTGCAGCATGAGATCGCTGAACACATTAAATTCGTCTAGGTAGAGAATTGGTAGTGGCACTCTTGTCGGGGCACTATTAAAAATGCAGTTTGAAATTTTCTATACTATAACATAGTCCCTTAATACTTTTTTGGTCACAAAACTCCGCCGTCTCTCTATGGGTGAGCTTGATATGTCGCATGAAGCCGCCGCGCTACGGCGCCACTGCAGCTGAGAGGCCACCTTTCTCCTTGTTAAACCCGGACAGACTGCAGATGCAGCCAGCGTGTACTGAAAGTTTGGTCGCGTACGTCATATTTATGATTGATTTTTAGGCAAGATCCGTATTTTGGCATTCTACAATTGAAGCGGCATGTTCGCTTGACGATGCCGTTCAGGTGTTGTGTGCCGGCGGGCCGTTCCAGCTGCAAAGGCACGGCCGAAAAGGTATCGCTATTTTGCATGCCGAGTGTTCGTGAGCACTTCGAAAATTGGAAGCGAGCCATACCACGGTAAGAAACGGACGATTTCAGCTTCGAGTCCGAGCATGTGCTTGTGTGCGCGAAGTACTTTGATCCATTATCCATCTCCGTACGGACGATTTCACGATAAACGGTGATGCTATATCGTTGCCGATGGACAAGCCGCGCATCAGGCCTACTGCCATTCCGCGTGTTTTCGTCGGCCTGTGTGTGTGTGTGTGTGTGTGTGCGCGCGCGTGCGTGCGTGCGTGCGTGCGTGTATGTGTGCGTGCGTGTGTTTGTGTGCGTGCGTGATTCTCAGTCGCCTGTTCTGTTTACAAGATTCATTTATATATTGCAAATAACATAATCGGTGCCTATTAGTACCTCCATGAGAACATAAGCACATATAAAAACTTTGTTCTAGTTTAAGCAATAAAATATTCATGACCTAGCTGTAACTATGATTGCAGTGTCTGTGTGTTGATATTTATAACGGCAAATTATTCGCATAACCACTTAGTTTAATTCTTGCCTATAGATTTCGCATGCAGATAGCAGCAGCTATTGACAATTCTAACATTTGCTTAACGTTGCTACCTCAGCGTTGCACGGCTTACAAAAGGGCAACCCACAGAAGTAATTTTGTTTGCTGAAGCAAAGTAGGCTTCCAGCCGGGATAAATAGGACATTAGGAACTTAGTGGCAACAGAAAAAACAACATATCAGTTTTCTGTGTCAATACAACTTTCAGGTGGTTTTTGAGCTCTACACTATAGCAGTGCCGAGTGAAAGCGAAAATTAAATGTCATTTCTCATAAGAATTTTCGCGAGTTAGAACGGCTACATTTGCTTCAAAGAAAGCTCTCGATTCAAAAACTATTATGCGTCGCAGTTCGCCAAGGAGTGCAACGGACCGTCAATCCTCGTCCCTCTGCTTCTGAGTTAAATATTAATAAGCGGATTGCTGAGTCAGTCGGGCATAATAATCCGTTTGGGTTTTCATAAGGTATATTGGCAACAAAAATCGCGCTTGAAAACTTTGTCGCACACTTGGAATAATACCACGAAAACTAGTAAGCTTGCGATGCATTAAAATGACAATACTTCCCTTCAAGCAAGTGTTTCATTCATGGCTACGATCTGCCGATGTACCTGTTCCAAACTAATTCTGACGTCATAGCACATTTAATGTTACGTGCGATTACAATCTGTCACCATCACCTGAACGGCTCGAGTGCAATCGGAATTCAGTAACAGCACACGACCTTGAGCTCAGGATGTCGTTTACTGGCAACGCCATGCCGCTAATGTCTTATTCTTTGTACAGCGCATGAAAGTCGCTTAAAAGTTGTTAATCGAAGCCGGTTGGACCAGCTAACGACACATTTCTCAGTAAGAAGAATTCTATGCGCGTCGTATGCTGACACATGGAGCCGCCAGCTGACTTTGAGATTGTTTACTTTTTGTACGCGCCTTGATTTCGTTTAGAAAACACTCTCAGATGTTCAAGTTTGGATACTGTAACAGCTACGACAAAATAGAATCTAAATAAAATCGAAAAGAAGCTGGGCTTTCGGCCGCAACGCGACCAGAGCAGAAAAAATACCTTCTTTTTCTGGGGTTTTACGTGCCGAAACCAGTTCTTATTATGAGGCACGCCGTAGTGGAGGGCTCCGGATTAATTTTGACCACCTGGAGTTCTTTAATGTGCACTACAACGCAAGCACACGGGCGTTTTTGCATTTCGCCTCCATCGAAATGCGGCCACCGCGGCCGGGATTCGATCCCGCGATCCCGTGCTCAGCAGCGCGACGCCTTAGCTGGCTGAGCCACCCCGGCGGATAGCAGAAAAAATGTCACAGTTTCGCCCTAAGGGTGAAGCAATGAATGCGATAGCAACACAGCAATGTCATACGAAGTAAGGTGAGCGGCTTTGGTAGCAATATGAATTGTAGTAAACATGAGCTGATTAAGTAAGCAGGTGTGCTGCGGCGTAAGAAGACCGACATGAAGAGACTCGATGACCACGAGAAGGCGTGTGTGAAACGGTGGTGTTGATGAGAAGCGCTGCCCGTGGGCAGCGCGTTCGAAGGGACTCACCTGTAGCGCTGCACTGCCGATCCGGGCAGCATTGCATGTGTAGCGCGCGTTGGAAAATGTGGCCCTACTATTACTAACTGTGGTGTGAGCGCGCACACAACAAACATGAATAGATCACACTGAATGACTGCAGACAACGACTGGCAAAACGCTGGCAGCAAGCGCATACGCCGCAGCGGGCGAAGGTACGTGCGGTCTATCGCTGCAACGGAAACTGAGCGGCGAATGCACAGCGCATAAAGGTCAGAGCCGTGTGGAGATAAGAGTCGGTGCGAGCGAGCGACGAGCGCGGTTGTTGGCACCCCCCCCCCCCCGCTCCTCCGGCGCTCGCTTCCCGCTTCCTTGCTTGCGCGTGGAAGATTGAGTGCGTTCGCTCTCCGTGACAGCGTGCGTCCCCGCACGCTTCCGCTCGGGCATACGGCGCGCGGCGCAGATTATCTATGCGGAACCTCACGACGGCGACGCGACGGCAGAAATTCGGTGGAAGTGTCCATATAATTGCTATCGCAATAAAAATACCGCCGCCGCCTCCGGTGGCCGCTCGGCTAGGTGGCCTTTCTTTACTATACCGCCCCTAGCGGCAGGCGCTGGCTCTATATCAAACTGAGGCGGGAGTTTCGTTATCAGAAAAAGCTATTAACTGACTATGACTATAGTAATCAACCTTTGAGTGAATGCATGTGCAGTTTTGAAACGGTCTTGTAGCCTAACATGAACATGTTTCTCGTCACAGACGCGGGGATATCTTTAATAGACTACTTCTCTACGCCAGTGCGTAAAGCTGGATTCACAGAACGGAGAAAATTTCGCAGGCAGAAGATTCCGTGACTTAGCCGGCACGAATGGCTCTGCCAGCAGCTTATCTGCTTTGTCCTTGTGTCCGCAGTGATTGGGCAGCACTGAGACACGCAACGCTCGACCGCAGAATTGATCCACCACGTGAATCCAGCTTTTGTTTGGGCTAGAAGCGACAACGTAGAGCGAAAATTAGGATGCGTGTTATACTGGGCTCTTATTTCGATCGTCAGTGCTGTCTTGAGCTTTACTGTCGTTTTCAGCGCGAGTCTTTTTGCCACACTGATTTTTCCACACTAAAGTTAAGGATAACACATTAAACCGTCGTTTGACAGTAGTTTCATCAGTGTTTGATAGCACCGCCCTTTCGCAAGGCAGTCGCGCTAAGCCCGAAGGAAATGTTGCGAGCTGCCCCACTTCATACTGCATGGCTTGGTATCTGCAGCTCGCAGTAAGTGTTGCCTGCAACCTCCGAGATGTCAGAGGCCACGGGCTGCCGAGCTGCCACTCGCGAGCCTCACGCCTATAGTGTTTCTCGCGAGAAAAAGACAAAGCAGATCTACAAGTTGTTGCGAACTGTACCAAGACTGGACATTGCTAATTAAAAAGAGCATGCGCGTTTATTTTATCTGCGAAAACATTATTAGTAAGCTTGGACTTATTATAGGGTGCCATCAGCCTCTGTACTGCCACATTGGTAACCGTCCTTCGTAAACGCTGTCGCATGCTTCACCCTTGTCATCAGCGTGCGACAGCGGCGCAACAATGAAAAAGATGGCTCCGTTGAAGTGTGTTACTGATGAAGTATGGCCACAGGTCAAAAGAAGTTCCAGGTGAGAGAGTGATTGCCTTGCGCTGCTGTCTAGTTTTCTACCACAGGTATTCAGAGGTGGTATGCAGTGGCATGGTTCAAGCACTTACGGGATGTACTGCGTGCAGCAAGATAAGGATGGTGACAAAAAGAGCAGTGATAGAAGTGCTGCTCCAATTCCTCCAAACTGCTCCAAATGAGAAACGCTGCTACATGCTGCTCCAAACTGCCATTTTTAGTAACTGATCCGAAGCTCTCCGAAACAGCGCAGCGAAATTTGATTCGTACTGATTACCAACTGCTGCTGTGGCAACTGTGATATATGGTACTGATTGCTTTTACAATGTGATGCTCAGCTTTATCGGCTTTATTCTCATTTCTGCCACAAGAACGGTCATTTTAAATATATAGCTAATTTAATTGTATTTTTGAACTTGACATGCAGACTATTTGCTGAAATGTGAAAGTGACTGAGACTACTTGGACCTCATACCGATTATCAACTGCTGCTTTGGCAACGGTTATACAGTTTGAACCCGCATATATCGAATCTGAAGGGAAAAGCAAGAAAGTTCTAGATGCAATTATGTCGGTGTATATAATAAAAAAATCAGAGCCCGAAGCTGTGTTGGTTACACTGTGTTTCATGTGCATGGGTTGCACGTGATGCAATTGCGTAAACACAAGTAAATACAGATCTACAACGGGAACTTATATTGAAACGTTGCGAGGCGAGAAAAGGCAGCGACTGCTGACGATACTCGATGAGTGTCCAGTTCTCTGGTCGAAGCCTACCGAGCCGCTACCAGAGGCATCGGCTGCAGTGACGGACAACGTGCTCGTTCGGGGCAAGCGTGCGGAAACGCGGACGGCGTCGGCAGCAACTCTGCGCATTGCCTCATTCTTGCTGCTACACATACGTATTTGCGGTCCTATCGTGTGTTTTTTTCCCGTGAGGTTTCACTGTTTTGGCGTCCTTCTTTTCGCGTGCAAGTTGTTCCGCCACTTTTTTGGGCGCCAGTAAGGAGAGCAAGCGACGAACCCGTTCACGAGCCAACTCTTGCTGACGCTCACGTTAGACAGCCTCTTCCTCTGGAGTACGCACTACTCCTGTTCTTCCCATAGTCGCATGCGTTCGTTATCCAAAAGGGCGCGCCGCACAGAAACACCTTCTCGTGCCCAGCGCGGCCTCTCATTGGTCGCCTCCTCCTCTAGCACGCCTCTTCTCTGCTGGTCACGCGACCTGCCCTCTCCCGGCGCGGCTCTCATCCTCGTGATCACGTGACTTGCGTGACACCGGACGAAGGCGAAGCATGGAGGAAGGAAAAAAACTAAGGAGGGGCTCTGACGTAACTCTTTGTGAAGCCAAGTGACGCCGGAAGTTGGTGTTATTCCGCCATCTTGTCGTGGCAGATTCTCCTCTCTTGTTTACATTTCTCGCAAAACCACGCCGCGCAACGTAGCTGCTCGGGCGCACGTGTTCTGCAGCAATCCTAAACCGAGAGTTGTAATGAAAGATGTTTGAGTGCTACTGTAAACGTCAACGTGCACATCTAGGTCATGAAACACTACAGGTGGGCAGCGAAATGATGCATATTTCGGTGTAAAACTCCACCGGTACACCTGTGCAGTTGTGTATGACCCTCGAAAGCGCTCTCATCAAACGAGCGCGTGCTGTCGTGAGTACTGCGAGAGACAAGCAACAGTTGAGCAACTTGTGTTTTAATATGTACAATAACAAGTTGTTACCGAACACAAAGTTATAAAGCAAGGATTATCCATTCTTGCATAACGTTTTACCTTATCATCGTTACTTAATATCACCCGCTGTCAAAAGCAGGAATACTGCACGACTGTCCCTGACATGCAAGGCGTTCATTGTACAGATTCTGAAACACAGTGGTTTCGGTCTACAATGGCACGTTGGTATGACTTCGCCGAAGAGGGCAAAATTTCCCGCAAACATTCTTTATTCCATGGCCATTGCCGTGGCGCGGTAAATTGCGTAAAGCGTTGCATGCATATTCATCTCAAGCATTTGAGTTCCTTCAGTCCCACCTGCCTCAGCATCAACCGGGTGAGCACGGTCCAGATAAAACAGCAGAACAAAACACAGAGACAAACGCAACCTGCCCACACGGTGCCTTTGCCACGGTACGAAACCTACGGCGCAACACGTATGAGCGCACACACCTTAACAAAGTTGCCATTATGCCACGACAACATGGACGCTACAGCGCAAAAATCTCGAAACAATAAGGAAAGATACCATGACTACGTCACGATGACTGCGTCACTTCCTCGACACTTTTCTCCTAGCGCGCGGAGGGGGTTTCAACAACTCTTAGTTTTTTTCCTTCCTCTATCCGGCGAAAGCTCGACTAAGAACAGCTGCGGCGTTAAAATTGAATGCAAAATTTTCAAGGGTATTTTACTGCTCTTCGTTATAAGCATAATTCGTTATATGTGCGTTCGATATATCCGGTTCACTGTATGCGATTGTGGTTACATTTATAATGTGGTGCTCAGCTTTCCTGGTTTGATCTCATTTTTGCACACGTACTGGTATTTCGAATAAATATAGCTCATTTTCCTGCGTGTTCAATAACCATCCATCTTCTTAACAGTTTTTTTGTTCTTACAATTTGCGTTGATTATTGTATGTGGCATATTTTGCCATCTACTCCAAAAACACTAATAGCTGCTCCAAACTAGCATTTTTACTGCTCCAAAGTTGCACTTTTCAACTCCGAAATTTGGGCCGGTATAACGTAATACTATTCCAATCTGTTTTTAACAGCGGAGCTGTTGAAGCCGAGCATTAGTCCGTAACGTGCGAACAGAAATTGTGGGCCGATCCTGGCGGTTGTGCAGAAAGGGTCCAGGCGCAATGGCAGATACGCCACTAGCGAAGCTGAGCTGGCTAAGTCTAGATAAGCATGATTGGGACTACTTAAGCTTAATCAGTCATCGATAGCCAATCGATCGCCAGTCAATAGCAAATCAACGTTCCATGAATAATCAATAAATTCCAGAAAATGCTGTAGATGACTTGGTCGTGCTTAGCCTAGCCCAAATAGGTGGCCAACACATTGTTATAGCCAATCAAAAGCTAATCAATAAATTATCAGTCATCAATAAATTCCGGAAAGTGCTGGGAATGACTTGGTAGTACTTAGCGTAGCCCAAATACGTGGCCAATAGCTTGCGATAGCCAATAGATAGCCAATCAATAGCCAGTCGATATTCAACAATAATATTCCTGGAAATGCTGGGGATGGCTTGGTAGTGCCATCCCATCATCATCAACCTATATTATATCCACTGCAGGACGAAGGCCTCTCCCTGCGATCTCCAATTACGCCTCTCTTGCGCTTCCTGATTTCAACCTGCGCCTGCAAATTTTCCAACTTCATCACCCCACCTAGTTTGCTGCCGTCCTCGACTGCGCTTCCCTTCTCATGGTATCCATTCTGTAAATCTAATGGCCCACCGGTTACCTATCCTACGCATTACATGGCCTGCACAGCTCCATTTTTTTCCGCTTAATGTCAACTAGAATAGAATATCGACAATCCCCGTTTGCTCTCTGATCCACACCGCTTGCTTCCTGTGTCTTAACGTTAGGCACATGATTTTTCGTTCCATCTCTGTTTGTGCGGTCCTGTAATTGTTCTCGAGATGCTTTGTTAAACTGCAAGTTGCTGCCCCATATTTTTGCACCTGTAGAATGCAATGATTTTACACTTCTTTTCAATGACAGTGGTTAGCTCCCAGTAAGGATTTGGTAATGTATGCTGCATGCACTCCAACCCAAACTTATTATTCTGTAAATTTCTCCCCTATGGGCAACTGACAATAATCAACGTGCTCCTTTACAGACTCTGGAGGCTGACTGGCGATCCTGAATTCTTGTTCCCTTGCTAGGCTATTGAAAATTATCTTATGCATACTCATTTTCCACCCCACTCTTACACTTTCTCGGTTAAGGTCCTCAATCATTTGTTCTTTCATCTCCATTGTTGCTCAATAGGACATTGTCATCTGCAAACCGAAGGTTACCTAGATATTCGCCGTTGACCCTCACTCCTAAGCCTTCCCAGTCTAAGAGCTTGAATACCACTAAGCATGCAGTACATAGGATTGGAGAGATTGTGCCTCCTTGCCTGACCCCTTTCTTGATAGATAACTTTCTACTTTTCTTGTGAAGAACCAAGGTAGCTGTGGAATCCTTGTAGATATTTGCCAATATATATATTTTTTTTTCGACAACAGTTAAGTTTATTTCAATATCAATAATCAATCAATCAGTTACAGTGTACTGTACATTGATCATACATGTCAGATAAGGAGCAGGGTTAGCAAAAAGGCAATTTAATGCCTGACAAAGTGCTGTAACCTGTCCCAGTCCAATAAAGTGCACAAGGACAGTGGATGTATACATGTTAAAAATTTAGAAACGAACAAGCAGCCACAGTTTCACAATTTTTGATGACAGTACATAAACATCGTTTCGAGGCCTGTTTGCAAGACTCAGTTGATAACAATAGCGTATTATAACATTTTTTTTATAGAGACAAAGCAAGGAATATGTGTAAATATCCAGACTTGTTGAATACAGGACCATGCTATTACTATTCACTAAATGAAAATGTGACAGATTCACGTCAATTTTAACAACTTGAGAGATGCCACCTAGTAAAAAAGGTCACTTTTGAAGCATTAGTAGATACGTGTGTATTTTCTTTTTAAACGCAATTACTGAGCGGCTTTCTTGCACGATGGTGGTAATTGTGGGATGTACATTCAGTAGTTTAGGGATCATATGCGTCAGCTTTTGTGTACCGTAGTTTGTCCGCATTCTTTCACTGCAGTATGTGATACGTCTAAAGCTGTATGTATGATGCCTTTGAGAATATGCATCGTGAAATGCTACCGCGTTAGACTTCAATTTATCATATATAACTGCCGCTATTTTTTTGTATATGATGTTCTCAAACGTTAATATGTTGTGCTTGTGAAGAGCGGAGTAGAATGCGTTCTAGGGCGAACACCTTCGATTATCCGTACTATTCTCTTCTGTAATTTATGGATGCTTTCTTTGTTTGTTTTAGTAGTCGTTCCCCATATTAATAAACAGTAATGAATACGCGAGTATACTAGGGAATAATACAGTTGCTTTGTTACCCAAATTGGCAAAAACATCTGATTTTCCCGATTACTCCAATTGAGCGTGAAAGATCGGTGCGAACTTTGTTTATGTGATATGTCCAGTCGAGTGTTTCATGAAAGATAATACCAAGAAACTTTTGGCATGTGACCCGTTCAATCAAACCTTCCCGAAATTTTACTTGAATGTCACGGGGTACCCTTTTATTTTTTGGTCGAAAATAACATATTTTTTTTTTTGGTGTTTAGTTCAAGCTTATTTGCTATTAACCATATTGATAAGTGTTGAAGCCATCTGTTTGCTTGCTTTTCTAAGCTATCATATCTTTGCCGGAGAAAAAACGTTTGTATCATCGGCGTATAAAACCATGTCTGGAGTTAGCCGTATATTATAATATCGTTTATATATAGGAGGAATAGCAGCGGACCTAATATAGATCCCTGAGGGACGCCGTACTTAATTTTATCCATTTTTATATTGCATGCTGCGTGACGCAGTACTGAAATCGATTTGTTAGATAACTGCTTATTAACTTGAGGAAACACCTCGTATGCCATATTGATTTAATTTCACCAGGAATTTCATGTTTGATCGAATCGAAAGCCTTTTTGAAATCAAGGAATATTCCAAGCGTGTAGTATCTCTGCTCGAAATTATTTATTATTTTGTCCTTGATAGACAGTAAAGCCTGTACTGTACTTTTTTTCTTCTGAAAACCGTATTGCTGTTTCGTTATTATATTTTCTTGGCTACAAAAGTTTGTGATTCGAAAGTATAAGACTCGTTCTATATCTTTTGAAAATATTGGCGAGACAGATATAGGTCTATAATTATTTAAATCATTTTCATTACCTCCTTTGTGAATGATTGAGACCCTAGCTATCTTTAATTTATCAGGAAATACTCCGGTGCTTAAAATCAAATTACAAATGTGTGAGAGCGGCAGACTAATATACTGTGAGACTGCTTTTAATGGCTCTGCTTTTATACCATCAACACCTGCCGCAGAATTGTTAGGTAAATTCATGATGAAAGAATGTACTTCGGACTCATCAGTGGGAGCCAGAAAAATCGATTTTGTTACATTTTTGGTAATGTATGGTTCGCAGCCTGTGTCGGTACTAGCGGAATTTTCACAAGCTCGTGACTTCAAAAAATGGTTGTTGAACATATCTGCAAGTAATGTACCAGAGCAAGACTTTCCTTCTATCGTAAGCTCGGTGATGGTCTTTTTATTTGATGAAAATAAAAGATCGTTCATGGTATTCCAAACTGCCTTCTGGTCATTTATAATAGCTGCAAACCGATGTTCATAGTATTGTATCCGTGCCCGCTTTATGTCAGAGCCTAATTTATTTCTGAATTGCTTAAAATGCCGCAGGTAGTCGATTTGCTTTGTTTTAATAAATTGCTAAATAGGATATCCCTTTCTTTTATTCTCTTTAGAAGTGACGCGTCTATCCATGGCTTTCTAGCTTTTTTGGTCGTTTTGAAGAGTACAAGGGAAGGCCTGGTCATAGAGCTGTGTTATTTTCAACATAAATGCTTCGTAAGCATGTACAGGTTCGGTTATATGTAACATTTCACTCCAATCTGCCGCAATGACTAACCCTTGAAAAGTTTGAATTTTCTTAGTAGTAATCTTTCTGTAATAAGTAGGGTTGATTTTCTTCCACTTTGTTTTATGTGACCTAATGGATGCGAAAATTGGAAAATGGTCACTAACACCAGGTATAACAACTCCGGCACATATTTCACTTTTACAGTTTGTAAAACACAAGTCAAGACGGGTTTCAGACGTTTCTGTCACCCGAGTAGGCACATGAATTTGGTTCTCATAGCCGAAACACAGCATAGTGTCAAGAAGGTTTTGTTTGGTGGCAGAGGTAGACAACATATCTATGTTGAAATCGCCCGTTACAATCACGCGTGCATCTTGCAGTTCACAAAATTCCAATAATTCGCGAACAAAGTCTAGGAAGGATGATGCAGTTCCAGAAGGAGGCCTATATATTACCACTAGGAACAACTTTTCCGACCTCACCATGACTGACTCAAAATCAGAAGCCATAACTGTATATTCACTTATAACATCAAATTTCAGACTGTCGTGGATATAAATTGCCACACCGCCACCTAGTTTATTCTCTCTACAGACTGTGACGCGATTGTAGCCTGTAAAGGGCACAGCGTCTTCACAGCTCGTGAACCAAGTCTCAGTAAAAGCTAAGAAATCGAAATTGTGCTTTAAGGTGTCGAGCAGTATGTCAACCGCCTCTTTTTTTATTTCGTAAGCTTTGCGAATTTAGATGAAGTAATGATAACTGTTTTTTATCACGGGAAAGGTTTAGTCGCTGAAAGGAATATGCATCGTAGTAACAATATTTTCTGTCATGCGCCATAGTGACGTGCGGATCCGGTACTGGCTGTCTTCTTTAAGTTTAGCGAATTTTTTCTAGGTCTTGCTCTGTCACGATTCTGATTACTCGATCACGTGGGTGCGGCGCACAAAAAGCTTTCCATTTCTGTGCCATGTGAACTGATATTCTTTTTCAGTAGCCCTCGATTTCATTTTCCAGAAAAGTGCTTTGTTGTAGGCTGTGAGGTTTTCATTGAAGAAAATGTTTGACTTTGCTTTCCTTAATTCGCTTTTCTTCTCAAACCACCTTTCTTTCGTAAGGCGAGACGAGAACCTGACTATCACAATGTCAGGTTTGTCATTTTTCTTTTCATTTTTGGATGGTATGCGGTGAGCGGCCTCGACGTCACACTCGGAAAGTGGTGGAAGCTGAAGATCAGATGCTAATTTGTTCAGCTTTTCTAGAAGGTTTTCATTTGTGTGTTGGGATAAGCCGTGCACTTCTAGATTAAGGCGTCGACTGTACTGGTCTAGTTCGTTGATCTCGTGTTTGAGCTTATCCACTTCTTTTTCTTTAGCCACAGCCTCAAGTTTCACGACCCGTTTTTTTAGGTCCGAAATGTCATCTGACTGGTGCTTCAGTTTCGCCATAGCTTCATCATATTTATTTGACATAACCTTCACCGACTCTTCAATGTTCTCAACAGTTGTCTTAATTTTTTGCAAAGCATCGACCTTCGATTTGATGGTTAGCAGTTCGTTTACCTTCCGGTGAATTTCTGCTAACTCAGAAGCAAAGCTTGTTTCTGAACCGGTAACTTGACACTCTGAACGACCGGCAGCATGAGCCGCCGACTTGCAGGTTGCGCATGCCCACGACTTTTTAGCCGCCGCCGATTTTTTTTGTAGGCATTTTCTGTCACCCCAGAACATGTACCAATGTGGTAATAATATCTACATTCAGAGCACAAAAGCCATAAATCACTGTCGTTTATCTTGTCGTTGCAATTGCGACATGTGTCACCCATACTGTCAGTCAAGCGAAAGCACTTTGGGCACTCAGCAGCAGAAGAAACCAAAAAATAAGAGATTCATTAAAAGTGCTAGGAAGAGCAAGAGCAAACCAACCTGCAATGTACAAGGCACGCTTTTAGAAGCCGCTGCGATGCCTCGATGGTGTCTCTACTGCTGCCGAGTGCACAAATGCCGTAGAACCGTGCAGGAGACGTCCTTTTATGGAAGCGAAGGTACTTGTCCGCCAGGGGACTATCTTTGAGCCTCCGCTTGACCAATGGCTTGTTTCCTTTCTTCGGCGCGTGCTCCAGCAGGCGCTGACAGTGATGCCGCAGTTTCTGCAATGTACAAGGCACGCTTTTAGAAGCCGCTGCGATGCCTCGATGGTGTCTCTACTGCTGCCGAGTGCACAAATGCCGTAGAACCGTGCAGGAGACGTCCTTTTATGGAAGCGAAGGTACTTGTCCGCCAGGGGACTATCTTTGAGCCTCCGCTTGACCAATGGCTTGTTTCCTTTCTTCGGCGCGTGCTCCAGCAGGCGCTGACAGTGATGCCGCAGTTTCTGCAATGTACAAGGCACGCTTTTAGAAGCCGCTGCGATGCCTCGATGGTGTCTCTACTGCTGCCGAGTGCACAAAAAAATATATATATATATATATATATTCAGGTATGCCTCATGCACTCCTTGATTACGCAATGCCTCTATGACTGCTTGTATCTCTAATGGATCAAAATGCCTTTTCATACTATATGAAAGCCATATAGAGAGGTTGATTGTACACCGCAGATTTCGCGATTACCGGATTGATGACATCGATATGATCGACCGTAGAATATCCCTTCCTGAAGCCAGCCTGTTCTTTTGGTTGACGGAAGTCAAGTGTTGGCCTGATTCTATTGAAAATATTGCAAATTGGTAGTGCTTAGCCAGCCCAAATACGTGGTCAATACCTTGCAATACCCAATCGATAGCCAATCAAAAGCTAATCGATAATCGATCAGTAATTAAAATTCCGGAAAATGCTGGGGATGACTTGGTAGTGCCCAAAAGCCAGGACTAGTTGGGTGCCCATCATCCGCGCCTCCAGTGCAATCTACGCTCATTTCTATTCCAAATCGGCCATTAGCCCTGCGTGATAGGTCAGAACGGCTCCAGCTGTGCTTATATGGGCAGGGCAGCCGCCCATAATGGCAGAGCTGGAGCCATTTTGACCTATCACGGAGGGATAATGGCCGATTTGGAATAAATACAGATTGGAATAGTTTGACGTTTTACCTGGCCTGCTCCAAAAAGTGAAATGTCGCTTCCATCACCGATGACATTTTCACATCGCCGGTACAATGCTGTACGAGGTTGACATGCGTATACTTTTCTAACGTGGCCATGGCTGCGGGCTCTCAGTGTGCAGCCCGGGTGCCCTGTTTTTGAGGTAATCTGCCACGTGTGCAAAGACTGAGCAAGCTTAGATAGCAGGGCATCGTGCGCTGCCTTCCTGCACGTTTAGCGCTGGTAGTTCATGTTATCTCAAGCTTTGGAGACTCGCCGAAGCGAGAGGGAGCCGAAGCATACGCTCCTTGCACTGCAGGCGACACTATCAGCCACAGGGGCGGAGTGGACGGAAAGCGTGGCTATAGTTTTGATTCGTACCGCCGATGTGAAGATATCGTTGACATGGCATGAAACCATATATTTCGACGCCCTCTCAAATTGAACAAAGTGTTTTTTTTTCTCATTCAAATTTACTTTTACAGAGTTCACGATATTTCGGAAAATTTTGCGGCTCCTTCCGTTTTCAAATATCGAATTTCAATATAATGAAATTTTGATATTAAGCAAGGTTCTGATTTTACTTACTCGTTCTTATACAGGTTTACCTGTATTGAGGTTGAAAATATATGGCGTTCTAGGCAAATGTTATAAAAAAGTAAATACATTGTTATATCGAGAATTTCAGTATATTGAAGTTTGTGATGTCAACTGCATTTTATTGTCAGAGCCACCGAAACTCCATCTCATGTTATATATTCAATATCGCGTTATGTTCATGCAAACACAAGAGACTAACTATTTTTAAATGTTGTATTCGTGCTTTCAAGCTCTTAAGATACCATCCAGAATTGCAAATAGCCTGCAAAGCTCGTGGCCCTCATTGCGCACTGAAGCATGAGCTAGCAAATGAAGCCTTGCTTTATCAGTTTCAATTATTTCACAGCATTTTTTGTCTGTTTTTTTTTTACACAGGCATCCAAAAGTGATCTTGAGCTTGAGGCAGCTGCTCTCAGGAAAGAACGTGATGACCTCGCTGCCATCCTCTCAAGCCAGCGAAACACTAAAAGGTTAGATGCGGCACGTTTGCGTCAGCAGTTAGTGCTTGTGGAATTGATATGCTCTGTCTTATTCTTTCAGCTCTAAAGCAATATATTCAGCATTGTAGTAGCGCAAGCACACTACTCTGAAATCCCATTATGGCATTTGAACCCATGAAAGCAATTTTTTGTTACCTAACATCTTTCTGCCAAAGGGACATTATTTCAATGAAGGCTTCACAGGCCATGTAACATCTCACCATATTCAATTAATAATATGGTAAACTTCATAGGAAAAAGGTTTCTCATTGGTATTAATAAGGCCCGTTCAGCAAAAGCCTCCCTTCAATATACCTAGCACCGGATACCCTGCAGACAGGCTTATTTGCACTAGTGCCTATGAAGAAATGTGCCGTGGCCATGCAATAAGCCACAGTGACTCCTCTAATTTGACTCCTGCGCTGATATCTGTAACGCTTGCCCATAAAACCACCACCCCATATGTGGACTCTGTGGCTCCCACGAGTTTTTTTCTAGCCATAGTCCTACACCACTAGCTAGGGCTACAACACTTAGACTACAATAGATTGGCAGCTGTCAGGGTTATGCCTGCTTTAGTTTCTTTATACGTATATCGTATATCACAATGTCAGTGTGACTTACAAGAGGTGTTTTTGTACACCGGAAATGAGGATGATGGTATCAAGAGTTAATTGTAGAGACTCGATTAGCGTATTTACCTTGATTATAATGGGCCCTTGAATCTAATGAGCTCCCATTTCTCAAAGGTACCGAGAAAATAAAGGTTCAACTGAGTGTAACGTGCCCTCGATTTATAAAACAAAAATATAGCATACCCACACATTAGCAATCAGAAAGAACGAGACGTGCGGAATTTACCTTCAGGGAAGCGAATTAAAAAAAAATGAGGTCTCATGATGAAAGTAGCTGTTGCCGTCGCCATTTGTGCTTCATTGGCCACAGATACTAAGCACACAGGGGTAGTATTCTCGAGCAATTAACTTCAATCATCTTCGCTAGATTTTGCGTGAATCTGCACCGGAGCTGTTGAAGCATGCGGCTGACAGCGTTCCTGGCTCTGTGTGCAGATAGTCAGCTTGGCAGTGCCAGAAACGCTGGCAACCGTATACGCCGATGCATCTGATGCCTAGTGGTGCTGATTACTCTGATTGCCCAAGAATGCCGCTATAGGTCATAGTTGAGTACAAAATGAATACACAGCAACGTTCACGAAAACGTGCCCTATCGCCATCTTGTGACGGATGTGACAGCACCGCTGTTGGCAGTGCCGCAAACGTGGTTTGGTTTCCTATCCTATTGTTATGCGCAGGTGACTTACACACTTAATTTCCCGAACAAAAATGTGCGCGTTAGATTTGGCTAAATACGATATAAAGATTAACATCGATTTTGTTTCTTGTTTTTCTAAACTAATTTAATACAGCCACACCACTTCACTGCGCAAAAATAGCTGTGCCTGCGTGAGCTTGTTGGACTCCTCAGTCTACCATAAGAGTTCCCATTCTCGTCATGGACAAGATTTGCCAGCAGTGTGTTTCCGCCAAACATTAGCTGATAGTGATGACGGCATTTTGTGATTGGTTCTTGGTCTTTGTCACCCATTTATAGTGCGGCCGTGAACAAGGTGGCGCAGCAGCAGCGTAAGTGCATTCAAGAGCCGGAAGATAGCGGTAACCAACTGCACAAAACGGTCAACCCGCAGCCCCGCATGATCAGGCTCAAGGAGGATGCGGAACGCAGTGCCAAGAAGCTCCAGCAGGAGATCTCGGTGAGTCCCACGTCACAGTTGCAGCGCTGCCCTAGTTTTGAAGTGATGGTTTCTTTGTGAATCCGGGAACATTTTAATACGAGGTACGGTGGCTGGACTAGGTTATCGCTGCGATTACTTCACTGCATTTTTTGGGGTTGCCACGGAGGCTACTTTTAATGGCTACTAAATGAAAACACCCTCTCAGTTTGTTGATCGAGTATTCTTTCAGAGCTTATAAATTTTTTGGTTAGGGGGTTGCTTATTACAAAAGGAAATGAAGGGTAAACTTCAGTTCGCTTGTAGCTTTGCCTGGACAGCGTGACATAACATGAAAAAAGAAAGACAAAATAAATGGACAGGGTATGCCTCATCCTTATTATTTTCTTTTCTTTCAGCGCTCTGTCACACTGGTCAGACAAATCTGTGAATACTCATCAATTTGCTCTCCTTTCTGTCATTTTGCTTTGCTTCAGTTATGTGAATTCTGCGCCAAACTTCCGCACCGGTGCATCAGTGTGATGTCAGCGATTTGAAAGTACTTTCTCGTATCCCGGCTGTTGTAGCGTAGAAATGCTCTCAACTTGCCAAGTTCAGTCTATGGTTGCCTTAGAATACAACGTAGTCCTTCTCTACCAATAAAAAAATGACTAGGCTCGTGCAGACGTTGTCAAAATTTGTCGCAGCGACGTCACAAGGTCGCAGCGAACTGGGGCGGAAATTTCAATGTGGCTCTGTTGATGAATACACTGTGCTCACTTGCGAAGTTTCTAGAAGTGATCTTATTTTGCTCCTCTTCAGAACATGAAGCAGGCGTGGGTTTAACTCAAGAAGCCTACGAAGGAGGAGTCTGAACGACAGCTTCGGCAACAGACTGAGCGCATCCGCGAGGTTCCTGCCCTGCGAATTCGCGAGCAGCAGCAGCAGCAGTTGACACAGATGGCAGGCATGGAGCGCCAAAACACGCTGCGCACCAATGTCTCGCAAAGGCGTGTGGAGGATGCCCTGGCGGCCAAGAACCGACTCGAGGCCGCTCAGCATCGCCGCCTGGAGAATCGTGCCTATGACAGCCGCTTTGACAGCATGACTTCACGTGTGAAGGCAAGGACAATTCCTCGCTCGTTTCCCCTCTTTAACCTTCAAATGCATATTCTAGGGAATTTTCGTGTGACCAGAGGAGATTGCTGACGAGCTTGTTGATGAGCTCATTACATTGGAATTGACAAAAGAGCACCTTAGCTGTGGAAAAATCCAACCCCAGATGTTAAGGGTTGCCTTGTTAGTCAACTTTACTTTCCTGGAGATCTGGTGACCGCCGCGTTCTTTCGGCGAATCTGTATGCAGTGCCCGAGTGATGACGAGACAAAGCAATTTGGCACTGGGAAAACAACTGTGGGTGAAAACACTCTGAGCAAGCACATGCGCATAGTTGCAAGGCAACACAGTTGCAACTTTTGACTGCATCAAGACAACTTCCAAGACTGAAAACTGAGATACGTTCTAACAACTACATGAAGTAACGTGGTTTAGTGGACCCAAAAATCGAAACACTCTCGGTGCCTCATCATCGCTAACGACGCCATATTGCACGTAGCTCTCCTGCATCGTGACGTCATGAAAATGATCAAACATAATTGGCTGCCGCATCTACAAAAGTTGGACAGCGGTGGATTTGCTCTGTAATTGCAAGGTCATCACGAACAATAGCCACTTTTACGCTCCGTTTAGCGTTGGTTCTGGCTATGTCTGTTCAGCGCCTAGGCTCTCTTCTCTTTCGCTATAGAGCTGGGTGCAGAGAAAGCTTCTTGTTGTGTGCAAGAGCAAGAAGTTGAGGAGCGCAATAATATTATAATAAATTATGAAGTTTTACGCGCCCAAACCATGATCTGATTATGAGGCACGCCATAATTGGGAACTCCGGAGTAATTTGGACCACCTGGGGTTCTTTAACGTGCACCTAAATATAAGTACACGGGTGTTTTCGCATTTCGCCTCCACCGAAATGCGGCGCCGGGGCCGGGGTTTGATCCCGCGACCTCGTGCTTAGCATCCCAACACCATAACCACTAAGCAACCACGGCAGATCGAGGAGCGCAAGACCATTGCCGTCGAAATCCACACGGTCGAGAGCAGCAGCTCAGGGACCCTGACATGGTAGGGCGATGTCGATGGTCGTATGTTTGTGCAATTCACCAGCCAACATGCAAGCCATTCTGGGCATCAGTGGAAGCTGTATCTTTAGTGCTCAATCTGCTGTTTAAATATCAAAATATGTTGAGCTGTACAGTAAAATCTCATCAATTCGAACCCCAAGGAGACGGGAAATTTATCAGAATAAACGCAGTTCGAACTAAGGAGAGGTTTAAATATATTGCCCAATCTTGTGCCGTACAGTGCGCCAAACCAAAACCGTCACTGGGCTGGCATCCAAAAAGTTTTCTTTCATCAATCAGCATGCAGCTTGTGCCAAAGGAAGCCTAGGTTCCGCATATAGTCGAAGTGTGATAAGATCGCGCATCGTGCACTGTGTTCTGTGGGTTTGAAATATTTATGCTAAGTTTAATTAGGTACAATGCCTCCACTGACTAGTGCAAGAAAACAGCTATCAATGACAAATGATCAGTTTTAAACACAAGGTCACTAATTCACAGGTCAAATGCATGAACAGACTCTCAACAACATTAGATCTAGGTTGCAAACAAACTCCAAGAAAGAATTGCTGCTGTATGACTGGTTTTACAAAAGTGCTGGAAAAATGGTTACCATTAAGAAAAGTTGCGCAAAAAATAAAAAACAATTACTGAAGGACTTGTGTGCCGTAGATACACATAAAAGAACCGGTTGCACTGATGAAATAACTGGTTGTAGCGTAAGAGATGAAACGGCTACATAGCTAGATTGTCAAAAACACTAAATGGTAGACTGCAAGCAAAATTCACCGGTTGTGATGTAGAATTCCGCCTCAAGATCTAAAAGAAAACTGCATTACTCATTTTGTTTCTGTATTGCTTCGAAAACTTTTGCCGTCACACTTATAATCAGTGACACAGTTGAATTACGTTCCCTCTGGTTATTTAAATATTTTTAAATAATGCGATCCTGACCGAAGGTTCCAGCTGGCACCCATGCATTTCTATGGTCCCAAACTTTCGTTATTTTGTTCCTAAATTTGGCCTTCGCCGGATAATTTCAACTTAACCCGTCAGCACGTATGCGCCTGCCCCATATATTGACCCAAATATCGTCCTCTTTAGTGGCAGAGTTTGTCTTGCGGAGTTTAGGGACAGTGAATGCGTTGAACACAAATCTCCCGTCGAAAACGCTATTTTCGACGCAAGCAGTAACTGTAGGTCACAATGTCTGATTGCGGTATTTACCCGACTCTAATGCGCGCTTTCCCTTCTTTTTTTCAAGAAAATGGGCTGAAAACAGCCTGTGCGTTTTAATCGGTTAAGAAAGGAAAACCGCCTTCACGGAGTTTGTATGCTTTACCGCATAGCATAAATGTTCGGCGGAAAAGCTTATTTTAGGAAACCGGTTGAGATTGTGAAACACCAATTTTTATTGCTAAAAACTTCGGTTAGATTTCTGCTGCGCTTGGAGCTTTAATGTCATTTGTGTTAGTTCGCTACTTTGGACACATAGAAAGTGGGCGCCCGTTTGATTCAGGGACGTGTTAGAATCGGGCGAATACTTGCAAATGAATCTGCGGCGTGTTTTGAAGTTTTTCTGTGTCTCACATAATTTGACCAACCGGAGAATTCAATCAATTTTGTCGGTTCCGTCTAGGTAAAATACACGGAAGTCGACTATTTTGCTTAGCCGATGGAGAAAAGAAAGCAGGTTTAACAGTGAACAATGCTGTATGTTGCGCTGATAAGCACGAGGTCGCAGGATCAAATCTTGGCCGTGGCGGCCGCATTTCGATGGGGCGAAATGCAAAAACGCCTGTGCCCCGCACATTGGGGGCACGTTAAAGAACCCTAGGCGGTCAAAATGAATCCTTAGTCCCCCACTATGGCGTGCCTCATAATCAAATCGTGGTTTTTGTCCGTAAAACTCCAGAATTCAGTTAGCTTTATTGAAATAGGAAATCAGAAAAAAGAAATTGAAAGTGGACAAAAAGATGACTGGAGGGAGTGCTAAGGCGACTACGTCGCCATAGCATAAATGGTAGGGCAACGCATCTGTCATGCTGAGGCTGTGAGTTTTCTCCCACTGGCGACAAATAACGGTTGCGCCAGATCAGATCGTGTTTTGACACGTATAGCCCTATTATTTGATTAATTTAACCATACTATACCGTAGACAATGGTTAATGTGTTACCCTTTCATACCATCTCCCGGCTCCAACGTTTGCGATGGCCATAGGTGCCTGGCACTGTGGCTTTCCTGCATTAAGCTGTTTCACATGGTGCGATTTTGCACTGCGATTTTCGAAGCTGCGATTTTCGGAGATGCGAAATTCGCAATGGGCGTTTCACATGGTGCGATGTCAACAATGCGATTATGCGACGCCCAGGGTTGCTTGCTGCCAGATTTTTTCGCACACTTCGCATAAATTCGTTTAATGTATTGAAAAAGCCGTGCGCGTTATAATATAATTTACCTCTCTTTATTAGGAACAAATAATACGTGCCTTTTGTAATTTAAAAACGCTTCAAAGTTTAATTTGTTTTGTAGTGCGCAACAGCAGTTTGTGAAGTTCAATACGAGGAGAAATGGCGGACGTAAACAGCTGTTCGCAGGTGGTCGTTCGGCGTTGTGTGTTGTCTCGTGTGTGTTTTATGCCCGCGTCGTTCTTCCTGCGATAAACAAATTACAAGAGCACCTATCAACAAGCCCCTATAGCTGTTGTCATCGCATATGCAGTATTCGGAATTCGGCTGCAGCGAAGTCGTCATGTCAACGCAGAGACCCTCGCGCTATCCGTGATAACGTCAGCTTCTGAAAAACGGATGTGTGTGTATTGCTCGTGATTGCGCATTAGCGGTTCCTGCTCCTAGCAATATTCTTGCACCAAACTTAGCAGCAAGCATCAACCCAAAAGCTCACGTCTGCCCCTGAACAAAGCCGCAAATGATCTGTGTGCAATTACTGAACGTGCAATGGCATTTGTGTTGTGAACGTTTATCTTAGCGCCAGCCTGGCTCGTCCGTCTCGGCGCCTGTGCTGTAATTATTCATACAAGTGCTCTCTGAATGTTTCTAAAGGCGTAAAAGCCGACACCACATTGTTTTAGGAGCTGCAGTCACTTGTGTACGTAGTATCGTATTATACTGGCAGACATGGGCGTCGTCTATTTTCTCGTCCTGTTTCTTTCGCTGTTAGTGTGCTGTGAATCTGTATCAAGAAGCTTAAGTTAATATGCTGCAGTACATATCGCAGCCGCGTAGCCACACGGCTAACATTAAAATACTTTGTTAGGAGTACGTTTGTTTGTTTAATAACAAAATCGAACGCTAAAATTTTGTATTCATGGTGGCAAGTGTAAGGTAAGAAGCTATCGAAACTATCCGCTAATGGCATGCGTGTGCTTCTACCTGCTTCAGCACGTTATTCTTAAAGTGAGGCTGAATACCTCTGATAACCAAAAACATGCAACTGGAGCAGGTGCTATGATTCCTTTCCTGGAAATGAAAGCCAGCATCCCAGTATTTTAAGCTAGTCATGTACTTAACCTATATTAGACCAACGTCAGAGCATGCTAACTGGAGCCATTTCAAACTAGGTTATTTCACTAAAATAAGAAAGAGCAAGGAAAGTGTCAAGGTACAGTCTAATCTGGTATTCCCGAACCGATTGTATTAGCAAAACTTTATGCCTCCCTGAATTGCCTGCATTAACCCAATGCTGAAAACAGGGGAAGCTGATTCCCTTTCTTGCTGTTGAAAAGCTGCTAGAATCTCAATAACAGACTACTTATGTTCTGAGAGAAAGTGAGGGGACACTGACAATATCTCTAATCTTTTGTATGAGCCTTCACCTTGAACGAAAATGGAATAAAAATATTTACCTTTGCAAGCCTCAGAATCCAAACATTCTCAAAATTTTGAGGAGCCACATTAAATTTTTGAGATACAGACAATAAGAAGGGTGCCTAAGTACAAGTGCACACACTTGAGTGGTTGAGTGATCAGCTGCGAATGCAAAAACGTCCATAGCTGCTACCTCGAGGTAACTGCTAGGTTCCACTTGTGTTTCTCCTATAACCCATGTACCTAGCAAGGGGAATGGTTATACGTAGTCCCATTGCAGCATTGGCCTGCGCTTTCTTCTTTTTTCAATAGGTGGTGGCTAGCTGATTCCGTCTGTTTATGTATTCATCATTTGTGTGCATCTTATGTGCATGTGTTTGTATCATGTTCTGATTGTTATACGTGCAGTGATGCAAGCATATTTTTTTTAATATATTGCGCCACAATCATTTATTCAAGTTTCTGTTGAAATGTACAAAATGTGGCCATCCAGTAATGGCTAGGACAGCCAGCAGGATTGGCAAAAAATATGATGCAGATCCAATGCACTTGCTTGCATCGACATGAGGCGAAGCTTTCACGCAACGGTCAGTTAAACTCTAGAAAACTAACTGCAGTGTTTACAGTTGTCCTTATTTCAGCCGATGAAACACGTACTCATAGACAATGTTTGCTTATTCACCGCACAGGTCACATAATGTAATGTATACATAGCACGGTGAACTCATTCAAAGGTCGGCTCACTAAGACTTCGAACTAACCGTGAGTCTGAGTTCGTTTGAGCCTGACTGAGTAGAATTTTAGTGAATACGAGTAACAGCAAGCTCAGTTCAGTAAACGTTTAGTGAATATTGTCATGTGGTAGTCAGGGAAAGCTGATCCAAGTATAATTTTAGTGAATATGAGTCAAAGCAAGCTCGGCAAGTAGATTTTTGGTGAATAACTCAGTGCAAGCTCACCTGAGTAGAATTTTGATGAATATAAGTCAGAGCAAGCTTGGCTAAGTAGATATTTGGTGAATATGACTTGGTGCAAGCTGGCCTGAGTAGAATCTTTGTGAATATGAGTCAGATCAAGCTCGGCCGAGTATAATTTTTTTGAATATGAGTCAGAACAAGCTCGGATAAGTGGAATTTTGGTGAATATGACGAGCAAGCTCGATTGAGTAATGTTGGGATATGGTTACGACGAGTTTATGCAGTAATACATGTAAGTGCAGACTAATTAGCAACATTGCCTCCATCTTGATAGGCAATACCTACGCCTCGTGATGAGTCTGCACACTTTATGAGCTGTACACATGCAACACCCACACACACTTGAAAAGATACTATCATTCACACGAAGGAATGCAACTGGCTGACTTCACTGCACAATTTTGATCTGCTTTTGTTTAATGTGTTATCTACTACTTATAAAACCAGATGTCTGCCTGCTTTTCGCATTATTGCATCTGTTTTACAGGAAGTAGAGACAGAGAAGCAAGAAAAGGCAAGGATGTTTATGGCTAAGTAGTTTCTTAGAGTACTGCGATATGTTACAACCAGCAAAAACACAAGTAATTCGATGCACTGAAGTAAGCGAAATGTGCAATTACCTTTTAATGTCACGGTTAATACAGATGCAGTAAGGATACAAAGTCTGCAACACACTGAAGGTTTATTGGTTTTTTATTCAGGAGAAAAATGATGCATCAGAAAAATGAGAAAAAAAACTTTAAATATTGCTTCGAAAACAAATTGGCAATACTGCTTATTCCCAGTCAAAGTGTGAAATATGCTATTGTAGAACATTCATTACGATATCCAGTTTGCACGTTCGCTTTGCGTCTCGCAGTGGAAGTAACAGAACCTTGAAATGAGATAATTCATTGGGGAAAAATGCGCATGAAAGCCCTAACCAACCGACTGCAACTAAATGGTCGCGCGTATAGCGTGACCTATTGACCACAGCATTTGTCCGTAGTTGCATATTCTTTAAATTGTTCCGTACGTAAAAGCATACTGCGATAAAACTGTGGCGTTTTCGTATATCGCGAGTTGTCTCCAGAACCAGAAAATTGGGACGACATCCGAAGGCCATGCCTTCCCGTGAGGGACACCTCGTAGTATTTACCAACTCGCAGCGCGTGTGAATAACGGAAAATCGCGCAAAATTATATCAGCACCCGAAGCCAACCTAAAAAACAGCGTCGCCAGATTAGCAACGTAGCGTGTCAACAAACTCATAGAAATCACAGAACCGAATCTCACCTACGAGTTTTTATCTGCACAGTTCGCGTGTCGGTGCTTATGTTACGTACCGATTGCGCAATCCAAGGCTCCACTCAATTAGTTGCACTGTTCGAGGCTTCTTGATCCAATATTTATAGACAAAAAGTATCTATAAACGTTGCGTTGAGCGACCGCCGCCATTTTCCAAAACAGACCGCGAAATACCTCTCGGCGCAATTTCGACGGAAAAATCGCAGCGATTGCTGCGACGTTGCGACGCTGCGACCAACCGGTTGGTCGCAGCCGAAAATCGCAGAACCGGCCCTGCGACTGCGATTTTCGTCGCATGCGACGGAAATCGCACTTCCGGTGCGATAATCGCAGTGCAAAATCGCACCATGTGAAACGGCCTTTACCCGCCCGTGTCACATGAAAATACCAGCACGCGCTCAGTTCCCTCTTCCGCCACCAGCAAATATCCTTACGGGATATTTATACACATTGAATTCACAGCTATCACCGCCAAATCCATTGCGATAAGCGTCTTCACTTATCTGTTTTATAGCACTTGTGGTGTAGTGCCGCTGGAAGCACACCGCATTGCCATGAACGCTTTTATTAGGCGCTAACCTAAACACGCCGTTCACTGCCACAGGTGGCGCGAAGTCAGTGTCATGTTTCTCTTTGGCGGCATCGTATTTCAGCGTCGTCCGCGAGCTCTGTTTCCTGTCGCTGTCTTAAAACGCTACGCAGAAAACAACAAGGCGCGCCTCGAGCCGATCGAGCCCCACCATCTAGACGCGTGTCAGTCACATCGAGCCACAATGATTCTTGCGGAGTAGGCACGTTAAATCTTTCTGCCAAAGTGGCCCCGTGTGAAGAAGCTGTTGACTCAGGCTGAATTCGAGGAGCGTAAGCTCGCTGAAGCCGCAAGAATGAAAATGCATGTCTCATGCAGCTCAGATCCCACTATCTGGGCGTGGATTAGCAAGTCATGCTGCAACAATTTGTGCAACACTTTGCATTACGTAGGTGTTCACTAAATTTACGTCTTCCTAATTCTTTAGTGACCTTAGGTCGTACACTTTCCTGGTTAGTAAGATTTCTTTTTTCCAATACTTGTGAATATGGCTCTATTGTAAACAGTCAGGCACATCTCAGACCACATACGCTTCTTCAAAGGCAGAACGTTTCTACACCTAGCTTTAACTATCATTTTCAATTGCTCAGGTTTCGTTGGAGAATCATTTGGCAGTGGCCTTCACAAACATCGAGAGCGTGCGCACTTTTTAGGGGGGGGGGGGGAGTGTATAACAGCACGTGTAATTTTAAATTGTCTGTTCCTGCAACATTGGTCACCTAACATACAAGCGACTGCGGCCATTTACAAGTGCATTATTGCTTTTTTCTTGTAGGACTTCAGCACAAAACCAGCTCCTGCAGGAACAACTCCATTCCGTTTAAAACGCATCAGAGAAGACTACGAAGCGGTCATCAGGAAAAATATCTCGCTGCAGGCTGAGGCAAGTAAAGTAGTGTTTCTAAGCATATTTCTGTATTACCCTGTTCCACATGAGGTTTGTTTTTGAAAAGATGTTGGGGCTATATGTGAATTTCGCCTTGAGGTGCAGCTTTACAGCAGCAAAAATTTTAACTAGAAGTGTAGCTTCAAAACTGCAAGTTTCACACTGCAGTGAAGCCATACTTTTAAAATGCGCCGCTTAAAGCAGCGCTGCGCAAAAGTCCTTCATTCAAAGCGCTTCCTTTATTTCAAACCCAATTTTTAAAATAAATTTTAGGAGCGCCTTAAAGTTCTAATTATCAAGATTCGACTGTAGAACTACAACCTTTAAATGTGAGGTTACAGCAAATCGCTCATTATTTGTTCACTTTTGTGCTTCCAGTATGTTGCACACTGTTTTGGTTATGACCGCAAGTGATGCGCTGTGGCCATTAGTCACAGATACGTGTCGCACCGCTCATTTGGTCCGAAGTAGGTTCACATCTGCTATGCCTTCCACGAAACAATTGTCATATTTTGCGCCTTAAAGGTGTACGACCTAACCGTGGAATTACATGACGCACCTTTCTTTCACCTGTGACACACTTTGTTGGTCCTAAATGGGATCTGTGAGATGTTTTCGTAGCGCTGCCTGCTATGTATGAAATGGAGTATAGTTTCCTTATCTGTTTGCTCAGAGTGAGAAAGCTAGTTTTTTCCTTACTAATAAGTTCTCGCTACGTGACTGGTGCCGCAGTGTGAGGTGTCCAAGCTTCAAGAGGAGTGCAACAACCTCAAGGAAGACCTCTCCAAAGCCCTGGCCGAGAAATCTGACTTCCGCGCCAGGCTTGACTCTGTGGAATGCGAGGTCGGGGAACTACGCTTCGAGCTTGGCATGAAGACGCATGAGTTGGACGCTTTGGTTAGCTTCTACTCGAACAGAGAGAAGCCACTCCTGAGGAGCTCGCAGGCCCCGCCGGTTTGTGTTAGCTGCTACACGGAGCCGCACATGGTTGAGCTGCAGGAGACCAACGCCAAGTTGCAGCAAGAATCTTGTCGGCTGCAGGCGAGTTCCCTTTGCTTCTATCTTAACCTTCTCCTATCTAGCTTGCTCAGGCTATTGTGCTGCCTTGCTGAGAGTGAACTGAGCTTATCCACAGCTACTCGTGGACTGATGCTCTGTTATCGTTTCTATGCACACGCAATCACAGAACAGCATTGTTTGCCTTAATTACATAGGGGTTATTTTTGCCACTGAAAATATTGTATTTCAGTAAAGCCAACTTCTGGTTTTTGCATGAAGTTATTGTGGTGCAGTGTTTGGAAATTGACTCTGCGGCTTTATTTACCTGTTATTTATTGTTGGATACTAGTTTACTTGTCTAACCGAATCTATGTATCATCTTTTGGAGAAGCATTCAGTAAGGAGCAAAAGGCTGACATTGCACTGTGTGAGCCACGAGTACATCACTGCTCTGGTGTGCTTTTAGAAAGAGCAACTACTGTGGCTTGAGCGCATACTTTTGCGTGCTGGGTCATGGTGCCTGGTAGTCATGTGCCACGGCACATGCATGGGTGTTATCAACTCTTGCTTCACACGAGTGGCTCATGTTTGGGCTCGGAAAGTGGCAAAAAAGTATTGGAAAACCGCCAGAGAAATTGGTTGTCACTGAGCATGTGCTGGATCCGTGGGGGATTTTGGTGACCATTGCAGATGAAAGTGGGTGACAAAAGATCTGATAAGTGCAATGGCCAATGGAGAGCAGTGGGCCATTGAAGTGCATAGATAAAGTGGACATCGCTGCAGAATTTCACTGGTGAACTCCTGAACTTCAGTGGCAAAGGCACATAATGCAAGAAGAGCTAGCTTTTAATGACAATAGTTGGTAACTCATAGTGTGAGGTCGAAGCAACTCCAGATATAGATACGATTGAGCTAACAGGAAGAGGACAGTTCCTGTGGCAGTCTAGTTTGATGAAAAACTGCTAGTTTAAGTTGTCGTGTAGCCTGATCATGTGCAATGTTTCTTGCCTTCCTGAGACCCATTATGTATACCTGATGTAGGCTGTATCCGCAACATTCGAAAACTGCCCTGAAATTTCGCACTATTTTGTTACGTAACACACTATGAATAATTCAGTGTCTTATGCAAGCAACATTTGTTCAATCAGGGATAGCAACAATGGCTGATGTGCAGTGGTTGCCGAAGGGATGCGTGCCTCATACTATCAGTGCAAAAACGCCAAGAAATGCTGCTTAGTATGCGAAGACAAATACACAACTATTACCTGTGCTGTGTCGCTTGGTTATGATAAATCAGATATAACTAGCTCAGCTCTCCGTCCTTTTCAAGCGTGGCTGCTAATTTTTATAATCCTCAGTTCCACGTGACCTCCATTTCATTTATGCACAATTGTTTTTGATTACAGAGTGAACTGGAAGAGACCACAGCCAGGTCAACCAGTGATCGGGGCAAGATGGCATCACATGTGAAGGAGCTGGAAGATGGGCATGCCCGTCTAAGCATGACAACCAAGCTCTGGAAGATCGCATAGGTAAGGTTGATAGTTTTCAGTTTGTGTTTTAAATGCGCGACACTTTTCAGAAAGGCATAGAACCTGTGAAATATTAAGGGAACGCTAATTCAGTTTAGACTCGTAGTGTTCTTTCAAAATACTATTCTCGGTAGCTTGGTGGTAAGAGACTTGTTACTAGAAGAAACCGAACGTCAAACTTCCATTTTTGGAATCACAATGCTGGATCGCCAGTGTGATGTCGCGTATTTGAAAGTAGGTATTTCCCATATGTGGCCCATTTTGAAGCTGTGAACATTCACAAGAATTTCTAAATTCAGGTATTGGTTCTTGTAAAGTGCAATGTAGTCCATCTTTACCGATAGAACTAGGCCCCAGAAGACACCAATAAAATTCATGTCATGGCGAACTGGTGCGTGAACTCCAAGGTGGTATCACGACCCGTCTTTCGATCTTGCATCTTTTCCGACTGATGAAGTCTCCTTTCATGGTATGAGTGGCTTTCTCGGTATTGTAGAAGGGTGATTTAGTAACACAGCTATACTTATTTTATTTTAGTGTGCCTTTAGAGACAATTGTTCCACAAAGCCTTTGAAGCCAAAGGTTTGTTTTCAAACAAAAAGTGGCAACCAAAGGGAAAGCTAAATGCCAGTGGCACCCACCGACGCTGTTATCACCTTTCTGTCCTTGTTACCACGGAGCTTACAGCTGTGCCACTGCAGAGCAATATCTGCAACCCACTTTCCATCTTGTTTGTCTCATGCCATTCTGAATAAAGCGCACAATTAATGCTAAAGGCTGTGGTCAATACACTACACTCCCATTGTTTGCGTGCACGTCGCAGGCAAAAAGGAACGCAAGAGACGCAGGCCAGTGAAGTACGTGTAAACATCATTACGATAACAAGGAACACCCAGCATTGTGAACGACGACACTTTGGGCTGTACAAAGGCGATATCATAATGCTTGCATAAAATTCAGATGACAGAGGCACTGGAATATACACAGATACAAGATGTAGAAAAAGGACACATTTTAAAGATAGACAGCATTCTCTACTCTGGAGGAGACAACAAAATACGATCACCCAAGACCAGCAATCCCAAACTAAAATTCTTGATTGCAGAAAATTCGTTTGTAGGATTGAGTGAGAACACTGCTGTAAAATGTTTCTCTTGGTCACATGCACTGGTCAGTTGCAAACGGTCCATAGTCAGTGCTCATAGGGGCATAATAATAAATCTTAAGTCTTCTGAGCAAATTCATATGACTGTGATATGCAGAATATTGGTTTAGGTGAGACATTGTCTACCGACAAAGCAAGTTGATTTACCATGTGTAAAAAGTGGCGACGTCTGTTTTGTTGCCCAGGAACATGAATGATGTGAAACCTATTGGTTCTTATTTAGATGACCGTTCACACAAGATTACATTTTATTTTGTATTTATCTTGGTACATCTGGCATGCTTGTTGTGATTCTGATTAACCCCTGTGGTGGAGTAGTGGCGTTCCTCTGCTAAGCCAGAGGCCCCGGAATCAAATCCCCGCAGCGGCATGGCCACATGTCGAAGGGGACGGAATGCAAAAAGGACCATGTACCATGCGTTGGGTGGCACTAAAGGACCACAGGTGATCAAAATAATCGTAGGTCCCCCACTGTGACGTGTCTCAACATCATATCATGGCTATGGCATGTAAAACCCCAGAATTTGTCTGGCCCTGATTGATGTGTGGCAGTATTGTGTAGAAACAGTGTAAGAACAGTAGCGTTGATACAATGACTTATAGCTGTGCACACACAGGCATCGCGTTTCACTGATCGTGCAAGACAACATAATCGAGAGGCTGGTGATAAACTCTGCATAGGTAGCAAAGGCTTTACTAGAGGAAAAGGCTGTTTTTATTCTGATTAAGATCATTATGATCATTTTGTGGAAACATCAGCATATGTATTTGCACTTTATCCAATGATGCAGATTCACACATAAAATTACACTGCTTTGCTTCCCTTCGGTGAATTTCACAACTGTGCAAAGTCCTGAGCGCAATGTCCAGCACGTTCTTCCGTGCCATCTTGTCTTTTTAACTTTAGTAAATCGGGTGTCTGTTCTCCTTGGTTTGAGGTGCTAGTTATAAATGCAAAGCGATATTAGCAATGTGTGCTACTCTCCCAGAACCACAAAAAGAGACAATAGATATGAGAATACAAAAACGCCTGTGTCCCGTGCATTGGAGGCGTTAAATATCTCCTGGTGGTCAAAATTAATCCGGAGTCCCACACTACGGCGTGCCTCGTAATGAAATTGTGGTTCTGGTACGTAAAACCCCAGAATTCTATTAGTGCAAGACCGCAAGAGGGGTACCTGCTTGAAGCGAGCTTGAGACAAGTTCCTGAAACAGGCGAAACCTGGAAAAGCCAAGTCCCTGGAAAAGCGGTCTCAAAGAAATGTGTTGCTTGTCAGTCTGTGCTGTTACAAGCTTGCTGCTGCTTTTGCTTATGAACAAAAAACGTATGCATCCTTAGAAAAAAAGGGTGATCGAAGCAAGCTTTAATAATTTGTGCTATCTCCGTGTTTTTTTATAGCTT
>NW_023605750.1:0-40001 GCF_013339745.2 Dermacentor silvarum
GCTGATTTGCTATAGTCTAGTTGTTCTAACGTTAATAAAAGAGCCGTTCATACGCAAGAGCTTCGTGTCCCACTTGCCTGTCTTCGCCTCCGCAGTGTAACGGCTCCGAAGCTTGGGCACCGAAGGCGAACACTCAGACTTGTAGTTATTTTGCCATCTTATCAGTGTATCAGTCTTCCTTTAATGTACATTTTCGTTCCTAGCAATTCCCAACTATGGTTGCGTCCGGCACACGACTGTGCTGTGCATCGACGGCGAACGCCAACGCAGTGGCGTGTTCACACTCGCTGCCACCGACGACTCCCGTCGCGCTAAGCTATTTAAAATGGGCCGTGACTGAAGATTGGGCTAGCTTATAAGCAATTAAGAATAGCGAAGCATTGCAAAGATAAAAGAACTACAACGGGCAGAGAGCGGGAACTTACTGGCACATGTGCGACCGGCGAAGCAGTTCAAGAAGCAGAATAAGGAAGACGTATGTCTCCTTTTTTTTTCTGTCCATAATTTTTGTGTCATTCCCATATTTCCATGATTAAATACGTGGTAATGTTAAAGCGCAAAGCAAAATAACATTTGGAATATAACTGCTGGAGTTCCACGTCTTAGCTTGCCGCGGTGAGCTCCGTTCGCGCGGTGCATTTGCATCACAATTTGCGCTCGTTTTCTGCTTTATATACTACCTGATGCCACGAATGTGATCTGCCTCGTACAAGTGACGACCTTTCTCAAAAGCAGGCACATGAAATTGCGTTTTCTGGTGCGTCAGCCCTTAAAACCCGCAGTGCCGAATCGCCGGAAGCACCGAGCGCCTTCGTCCCGTCGTCTGCTTCACATGCCAGTGCTTTGACAGCTGCCGTTCGCGGCGCTGTTCGCCAGCATATCGCCGGCGCGCCGCTGGCGCCTTACGACGGCCGCCCGGTGCCTATAGGGTGGGACATCACCAAAGATCATGTTAACTCGAGCGAACAGACCGTATACCGATTGCGGTAAGCTGTGAGATGAACTAAAGGACAGCCGATATTGTAAAAGTCTTATTGCTTCAGGTTTACTTGCCGTCTATAGACAAAAGTCGTTAAACCCGGCCCAACCCATGTGCGCTGTAACCAAGTGGAGGTACAGGCGGATAATACGGAGCTACGTTTAATATAAGCCACTGGGATTGTATATACTGCTGACATTTCTTTAAAGCCTTTTTGTAGAGTTTATTATAGACATGGTGTATATACTTCCGCATTTGTTCACCACATTATATGACCTCCGTAGTCGCTCTCGGCAATCCCAAAACAGTCTTTACAGTTGTTTTTCATAGCATTACTTTTGCGGCAGTAAAATAAAGAAAACAAACTGCCGATCCAATCATGTAAATAGAGGTTATGAATGCCAGTTTTAGCAAGAAGCGGATTACAAACAGGCATCATGCTAACAGCACAGAGACTTGTAATGTGTATAGCTGACAACGCAGAATTTGCTAGTGTGCGATGAACGGATGTCGCGCATGTGGTGTGCACCTTATGTGTCGTCTGATTCTCAGATACTCTTTAGGTTCTCCCCATATCTAGGCTACATCACTAATATCGGGTGGTTTTTCGCAGACTGATATCCCGCGCTATAAATTCATTAAAGCTTCTCGTTCACTTACAATGTGCGCCAGATACTCTGAGCCCACCCAGTCCTTTCCAGGTGCTATATGCCTGTGCGGCCGAGCATATGTGTACGTCATTAATTTATTGATTGCTTTGACATATCACCGGAACAGACAAATGTGCACTAACATGTGCGCAGGTATCCCATTTGGAGGTACGTTGGAAGCTATGCTAGAAATGCACTGCATTACTCATCGTCGTTGGCCACAATGCTAGCGCCTGACGTGCGTGCTAACGGTTTTTACAAACACTGCGTTCATTCACGTGTGCGCTCTTGCTCCATGCTAGCGCCTGACGTGCGTGCTAACGGTTTTTACAAACACTGCGTTCATTCACGTGTGCGCTCTTGCTCCATGCGATAGCCCACAGCGTTCGTAATACAGCGCGCCAAGGCATTGCCTTCTTCCATGGAAAGAACTGAACAATGGGAGGTGAAAGCAACCGGTTTTGCGCGCAGGGAACGCAGAGAGAGAGAGAGAGAGAGTGAGAGAGAGCGCGCGCGACAATAAAAAAAGAAAAAAAAGAAAAGAAAAGGGCAAAGGCGCTCGGATTTCTCGGAGCACGGACGCCGTCGGCGGCCTCAACGCCTGCGCATGCGCAGCTGCAGCAACGGCGGCGCGCCATCTCTCCGCGTCGATTCGAATTCTCAACGGCTGCGCCAGGCAAGTCAACGCTTGTTGCTGCTGGTGAGCTGCCTGCACCTTTGTGTCTGTGTATTCATCTCGACTTTGTGGCATCACACGTCAACTACACTGAACGGTAAGTTTAAACGAAGATGTTTTCCGTCACTAGCTAATGACTAGGTGAGCGTATTTCGTAGCGCGAACCGGCTGCATGTAATGTAGGCGACTCGGGCGTAGTGTCGATTTGTCGTTTGGTTTGTAAACGCGCTCGGGTTCTCGATTCTACTATAGGGAATGTTTAACGGCAAGCGATCGCTCGCGCTTGTTCATTTTACCGTCATTGTCAATATCCGTGAAAAAGGAAATACACCATGTTTAAAGTGGATACTGAGCAGAAATAAGCGCGGATTGTGTGTGTTAAGCGGCGTACTGTGGGCAGGTCTCGTTTTGTGGCGCTCGATCGGCGGCCATAAACGCTGCGCTGCCTGTCTAATAAAACTCATCTAAAGCGCTTTATGTATATAACTCGAAATTGTGCTAGAGTGACGAATTGTCTAAAAGAGACGTACAGTTGAATAAATGCTAGCGTACTCAGATGAAAGGCCGTGTTTGCGGGTCATCCATCAGCAGCGTGTGCTGCCGTTTTCGTAAGTCAAAAGTAGGAGTATTTATGGGGCTCCTGGCAACCAGTATAAATATATATAACCGCAAAAGCTTTCAGAGCACGAAACTCGCGATAAGCCCAGTCAATCGCAGCTTCGCAACTTAACCGAAAGAATTGGAGAAAAATAAATTAGTGGCTCGGGGAAGCACCCTTTACACGTTTGAAACTGAAGCCATTGGTTTGAGAAGAGTTTGAGGATTTTCTGTGCTGTGCTCATGTTGCCATGAATTACGAACTTGGCCAAGCCTTTGTCAGCTTTATTAACCAAGTGCTTCAATTCAGCTTAATCTAATCGTGCATTTCAAGTGACTGACGTGTTATTCGTTATAATTACAATTATGTACTGACAGTAATTTGGCAAGCATTAAACCACAATATTTTTTATTGCCCCTAAACTGCGGGTGTCATAGACTGCCAGGGAATTTTCATGAAAACAGCCAGGGAAAGCTTGGAAAAACATCAGGGAATTTGAAAATGTCAACATAGGTATGCTGTCTTGTTATTTCCATACAATGTTTCCAGAGAATCGCTGTCTTAAACATATTTTTGAAGCATTTCACCTCCCAAAAAAATTACAAATTGGTACGATTTTGTGAAAAAGAAATGAAGGTGAAGCATGCTGACATGGGGGCGGGGGGGGGGCATTTCTAACTCAATCTTTTTTCATTACGTAAGTGTCCTGAACCTCGAAACTCTAGAAAAAATACTTATGTTATAGAGCGCCTTCAATTATTTACTGTGATAGCATTCGTTGTAATGACAGTTTCATTTTTGTTTCCCAGGAGGTGCATATGTGTCGTGCCACAACACAGAAAGTGCTCACGGGGTATTTCTGGTGCTCATGTGGTATACCTAACTTGCAACCGTGTCAGCATTCCCTAAAGATATGATTATCTATAGGAAACTAAGTGACCATATTGACACAATCAATTCATCTGCGTTCTATTGAAGTTATGGCCAATGATGTATCAGTTAAGAGTACGAGAAAGACATTTAAATGTGTATTAAGGAAAATAAATTACAATCTTTGGCATGATACGTTCAATACTCCAGTCACTCTTCTGAGCATATCATTCCGCGCGGGTATATTTAATTACCAGCCAAAAATGTAAGCAGTCCAACTGGGTAGCCTAGTTTCAGCAATTAATATAGAGGTCATTTGGGTTAATTAAGTACATTATGTGTCATATGGCCTTGTCATAAAATGTAACATACTGTTGCTGGCACCAGCAGCAATTGTAACAGTTTAATTGTTCATCATACGGTAGAGTGAAACATTATGCGATGGTATTACTTTTGTATTGACAAGCAGCCATTAGGCATAGTTAAACCGTATTAAGGATTGACTTAAGTGGTTTGAGCGAATATATTAGGCTGCTTAATGAACGTACAAAAAATACACATTTGTTATTTTTGCCTCACATTGTTGTATCTACATATTTGCAGCATGCACCTGCAGCACCTTCGGAACGGCTTACACGAAGGTCAAGGCCAGCCTGGCAACCATGCTCGCCAAGGGGAAGCAGCCGTAAATATGTAAACGTTCTCTTTTGATGATAGCATAAGACATGCATTTTAATAAATTAATGTATTATATCGTTCAATAAAAACAGTTAATTCGATATCGGTGCACTTGTTTTCTTTGTTGCACTGCATGAGTCTGCACTAGTGGAATTGCTTGAAATATTTGTTTCTGCAACATATGAGAGTGCAGCTGGTTCAGGATCATTAATAATCTATTAACATGAATGCATAAATGCAGATGGGAAGCAACAGGTGCACATGCATAATATAAGTTCAAAATTTTGTTGCTGCCATATGTAAACAAAAATTTTAACTAACTTGCAGATAGTAGATTTCATTCAAGCGAATGCATTGCATGCGACTAAACTTTCTTCAATGTGCAATTACACAAATGCTCATGCAGCTTTACATAATGATTCACGGCTGCATACATTTTAGATTTTTGACTGCTTCCATCTTCATGCATGCTTTTCTATGTACAGTTCCCTATGTACGTTCCCATACGCATACTGGGTACAAGAAAGTTTTGTAGACATTTCCAATAAACTGCTTATTAGAAAACCCCAGCAGCGAGTGTTTATAGAATAACATTGCCTGCCGAAACATAGTTGGCAAAATGTGGTGTATTATCTAGTATATATGGTGTCCCAGTAATTTTAGCCAAGCTGGTCAATGAAAATGAAAGGTTAAAAAACAACACGGTGTAAGATATCTGATCATAAAAAGACCTACAGGTCAGACCTCTGAACTCACGGCCGAATGCACGCCATAGGTCTTAAAATCGGATCTTATTGAAGCGTCTTTTCTTAATGTTATTTTTCATTGAACAGCTTCACTAAATTTAAGTTAGCTGGGACACCCTGTAAAATTGTAAGGCTGAAGTCTATAGATTAGCTATAGACTGATCTACAGGAACTCTCTGTAGGCAGACTGTACCACATTCGACAAAAAGTGTAAGGTCATAAGTCCATAGACAGACTATATACTGGTCTATAGGAATAGTTTATAGTCTATAGACATTTCACAGACATGTCTACAAAAGTAAAACTATATAAGCCTATAGACTTTTGTCTATAGACACTCTGCAGACATTTGTCTACAAAAGTGAAATTTCATTGATCAATAGACAGTCTATAGTAAATCTAAAGACTCAGACATTTTGTAGACTAGTCTACAATTAGTGTATGGCCATAAGTCCATAGACTGTCTGTAGACTAGTCTAAAGAAATGTCTACAAAAAGTCTGTTGACTTGATAGACAAATGTCTACACACTTTATATAGACTTTCTACAAAAATTTTTGTAAGGGGAGGGAGCAGGGCGACGAAAGCTTCGAAAAAAAAGCCTTACGCGTTTTTGCGCATATTTAAGTTTTCTAGCGCAAAGACGCAGCGAACAAGCTATTGCTATGGAGTAGGTATAGCCTGGTCACACGTGCATTTTCACGCGTATAGTCGTCCTTGAGTTGTGAAACGCACTTCGCCCCGACGAGGACGACGCCATCTACGCTTAACGGAAATTAACAATTAATGATGTCTTCTCCGATCGCACGGGTCGTCTCAATGATGCGTTTTCGAAGACTGGTCCATTCAGTGGCGCGATGAGAGACCGTTGCTTCAAACGCCCACTGTACCTGTCGTAGTTACTGTATTTACTGAGCTTACTTTACATTTTACTTAATTTTTCACAAGCACAAACACACGCGAGGGGGGGGGGGGCGGTCCCATGTCTTTGATATACATGTGTAGAGGAGTCTGCTTAAACTACCGATGTTTATTATCGATCACGTGACGTAGAGAAAAGCAGAAGCTTGCCCCCCCCCCTCCCGGTCAGGCCGGTGAACCCCCCCCCCCCCCGAAAAACATTTCTGGCTACGCCCCTGTTATTTAATACACGTGATTTTACATGTTCTTCTTGGACGGGAATTTTTTTTTTAAATCTTGCAGAAGTGACGTATGCCGGTGGTCTTTGGATCCTCATTACCGGATCGTCATGCCGCTTGCTAGTGGATGATCCTCCTGGTCGGCGAGAGTGTCAACTGCTAAATAATCTTCCTGCGTGCCCATATATAACAGCACAACCACTCATGTTCAATAAGCAGGGGAAGGCATGGCTTGCGGCCGACGGAAAGGAGAGCCAAGTGTCTCTCCTGGACCAAGCACAGCGAATCGCTCGTGCCATTGAAGCCTGGACTAAGGCCCCAACCACGCTCGCCTAATTTTCTTTTTAAAATTAAGCTTCTTTTCTCCTCTAGCAGATATCGAGGTCATTCCTCGCCGCGCAAAGACAGTGCCTTCGCATCGCTCCGGAGGAAAGACCTGAATGTCAAATTATTCAACACGGTCCAGCTCTCAGACACAGGTCAGCTCGTCTCGTACGTTATCCGAACCTCCTGGCCAATTTCTGTTTTGATCGAACCAACATATTGTGAGTTTCAATGTTTTTGTCACGGACCTGGCAGGGCGCCCAACTAGCCCTAAACGCTGGGAGTGTACGCCTTCCGTCAAGTAAGCCAAAGGCCCGGACTCCTGCAGACATCAATGGCTCCAAAATTCGTCACCGACGCTGATGGACGGACCACCCGAGCATCAAAACGTTCCCAAGGTACGCAGAACGTTGCAAAGTTTATTTTGCGTCCGCCAGCTGGCGTTTTCCTACCTCAATGGAGCCCACGAACGCTTCACGATGCGCTGAGCGTCTCAGCGGCCCTGACCGCTGCAGAGGCTCGCGCCGCTACAGTAGACATAAAAAATGAAAAGAACTTGGCTATAATAAGCAGTGATGACCCTTCGGCGACGGAAAAGCTCCAGCGTATTAACGAAACCACCCTTAATGGCAAAACTTACCCAGTCCACATCTATATCGCATCGCCCCACAACTCGTGCAGAGGAGTGATTCACAACGTGGAATTGAACACCCCAACCGAAGAACTGATGCGAGAACTCCGAGCCCCCAATTATGAAATTATTGCGGCTCGTATGATGGGTAAAACATCATGATGATCATGATGGGTAAAACTTTCAAGGGCTCGCATGTACCACGCCAGGTCATCTTCGGCGGAGGTGTATACCGCTGGGTCCCTCGCCGACCCAAGGCGCAATTTTGCTCAACATGCTTTGCTATAGGCCACAGATCAGACGTCGGCCGTGACAGTGGAAAACCAAGGTGCAGAACATGTGGAAAAACGGTCGGGGATCCTGTAGATGATCATGACTGCAAACCCGGCTGCCCTAATTGTGGCAAGGACCACAAGGCCGATGACCCGACTTGTGAAGTGCGGCAAGCAGCTGATAAAGCGGGTCAGAGAGGCGGCCTACCTGAAGCGTTTACAACAACGTGAGGACGACAAACAAACGAACACAGTCACGATCGCAAGCCGAAGCCCAAGCCCAAAACGCAACTCTGACAACATATCGACAGACAGAAGCAGTCAACAGTCCTGGGGCCGCTGTCCATCCAAGGGCTGCACTCCATCCAGGGGCCGCAGTCCATCCAGGGGCCGTAGTCCATCCAGGGGCCGCAGCCGATCCAGGGGCCACGGCCAGTTCGGGGGCCCCAGCCAGTCCGGGAGCCACGGCCAGTCCAGGGACCGCAGCCGGCCCGGAGGACGCAACCAGTCTCCGGATCACAGCCAGACCCGAGGCTAACAACAGGAGCAGCCCACAATCCAGCAAAACGTGAATCAGTCATCCGGCACCTTCCCTTCCCTCACCCTCACCTATGCATCTAAAGTTCAGTCACGAGCTACGATAGTAGCCAGGGATTATAAGAACGCCCTAATTCAAACTCGCAGACCAATTCGAACGTCAACACTAGCTTCACAATCACTAGAGCCTACTGAGGAAATGGACGTGCAAGCAGAGGCACACCCACCTGAAGCCACACTATTAAGTGACACAGCACAACCCCTTGCACAAGAAGTAGAGCAGCGTCCCTGCAACCGGCGATGAAAAAGGCGAGATACCATAGTACAGCCTTACAAAACCTTGAAGCCCAATTTCAACAACTAAAGGACGAAATGAAAGAAATGCAAACCAATCTAGAGGCCAAGATAGCTAAACAGGTTGCTGCCCAAGTTGAAGCGGCGCTAAAAACTCAACAGATAATGAGCCAAATGCGATCCCTGTTCAACGAGCTACTCAGCAACCAGGCTTAGGCAATGGTCTCGAAACAAGTACATGCTGCGATGGTGGCATTACCGTGCCCTGAAGAGTACGATCGACCCAAAGCACGTCGATCTACCAGCGTGACGCTACCCACTCTTTACCCTACAGCGGGCACTCCGCAGAATCATCAATAGAACAATGGCGCAAAATCTAGTGGTGCGGCAGTGGAACTGTAGAGGGACTGCTCGAAAACGCGGCCTTCTCACGCAGTACATTGCTGCTCAAGATCGTCGGCCAGACATTCTCCTACTCCAAGAAACTAACCAAACACCTCACGTTACAGGCTATACGACGTATAGCCATAATTCGACACTGGCCATTCGGATTCGCAAAGATATAGCGACAAATGTTGTCCACAGCACGGAGCAGAGCCTCACGGTACGCATCTTCCCAACTAAGATAGACAAGAGCAAGGCACACCCCCAGCTATTCGTCACGAAAATCTATAGCCCGCCCAAACAGAAAGTAGACTTCTTCAAGGAGGTTGCGAATCTGCGGCCAACGAAATGTTTCGATCATCTAATAGCAGGCGATTTCAACGCACCACACACATCATGGGGATACACAAAAAACTCCTCCAAAGGATCCACACTACTACACCACATGCAACGGGCCCAACTAACTCTCCTTAACGAGACCGACTCCCCAACGCGGCACGGAAACTCCGTAGAAAGCGATACCATGCCCGATCTTGCCTTCATTAAAGGACGACTGTCAGCGCATTGGGTTAACACGCACGATACGTGAACGAGTGACCACACCCTCATACAGATATTTCTGCAAGTCAAAGGATTCCCAAAGCGCCAGCGCAAACATCGCCTCACGGACTGCGATGAGTTCCGCAAGGAACACGAAGACTTCCAAGATATGAACCTGAAAGATTGGGTAGAGATGGTCCGTCAACGAATCCAGACTCACACGAAGGATATCATAGAGAAATGGGAACAACCCAGCACTGATAAACATCTTCATCTCTGGGAGGCACGGCATACCTTCATTAAGAGATGGAAAAGAAGTAAGCTCAATCCGAAACTACGCTTACGCATTAACAAAGTCAACGAGGAGATCGTCGACTGCACTGAACACCTCACTCGTGACAAGTGGCACGATACGAGCAACAAGCTCAACGGCACACTGAATATGAGCTCCACATGGAACGTCATCCGATCACTCATTGACCCAACCCAGACAAAGACGGAAACGTCCCATAAGCTCCGCAAGCTGCTAGAAACATTTGAGCAGACCGACGAGCTATTCGACGAGCTTAGAGGAACACACGTTGCGGATCCAGCTCAACCACAATATGCAGACTACGCAAGCGCAGAGCCAGAAAATGAGGGCCTCATTGGCCCGGTCACAATGGCGGAATTAAAGCGTGCCTTAGCAGAAGCAAAGCCGAATAAAGCACCAGAACCAGATCAAATTACGACAACACAGCTTCGCAACCTTACAGAAGCCGATCATGCATACTTACTTCAGCAAATGAATAATGTATGGGGCACGGGCAGCTTGCCAGAAGAATGGAAGACAGCCAGCATCATTTTCATTCCAAAGCCTGGCAAGCTCCAAGCCATAGCGAATCTGCGTCCAATATCGCAAACATCATGCGTCGGTAAGCTGATGGAGCGTATCGTGCTTAACAGACTTCTTAGTCACAGTCACCTTGAGAAAAGCCAACACCTCCCCTATAATTTGATTGGATACAGGCATCACTTATCTACTCAAGATGTTCTGCTGCAGCTCCACGAAGAAATCACGAAGGAAACAAGCAGCGCTCAACTTAAAGCCATTCTTGCTATCGATCTCAAGAAAGCTTTTGATTATGTTAACCACGATGCTATTCCGCAAGAGCTCGAATCTACTGGCTGCGGGACAAAGCTTTATAATTATATAAGGTACTTCCTACGGAGTCGCAGCTACACGCTACGAGTAGGCGACACCACCTCACAACAGTATCCCCATCCGCAGAGAGGTATCCCGCAGGCTTCAGTGATCTCGCCCACACTCTTTAATCTTGCCATGTGCGTGATCCATAGAGCGCTGCAAGACATCCCCGACATCAAATATGCGATCTACGCACATGACATTACCATCTGGATCAAGAGGGGCTCGCCGGGACACATCCAAGAAACTCTCCAACAAGCAATGAACAGGGTACATGAGGCTGCTCAGACCATTGGCCTTAGATGTGCGCCGGAAAAATCTCAGTTGCTACTGGTTCACCACAAAAGATGGCAGCCGCCCACAATACAAATTGTAAACGACGGCGTGTCGATTTCTCAACCGAACTGCATTAAAATAATCGGTCTCCATATCCAGAAAGATGGAGGTCCGGCTGCGACGGTGCAGCACCTGCTCAGGCAGGGAGAGCAGATGCTCCACATGATGCGTAGGGTCTCCAACCGAACCAATGGAGTGAAGGAGGCTGATATGCTGCAACTACGAAATGCAGTAATTATGCCGCCTGCGGTACCATCTGCCCTATACCAATCTCCGCCAACAAGACATCAATCGGCTTGATTCTCTCATCCGAAAGGCGACAAAGCTGGCCATCGGTATACCGTTTAGTGCCAGCACTAAGCTCCTCCTTGACATGGGTTCCCATAACATGGTGGCGGAACTAATCAGTATTCATCGCCGTCGCCAAGAACTCCGTTTGCAGCACACAAGTCAAGGAAGGCACATCCTCCATAGCATCAGTCATCATCCACGAGCTTCGCCTACTGTTGACACGCGTCCAATACCACCAAAACAACGTGAACTCCTTACCATAGCTCCACTGCCTCGCCACATGAATCCCGAACGAGACAAGGAGAGGCGACGCCAGAGAGTTGCCTACTTCAAGAAGTATACGGCACTGAAGGCATCTACTTCTACGCTGATGCTAGCGTTGGGGCACATGGCTCCGCTATAGCAGTCGTGAATAATAACCTCCAAACTATACAGACGGCGGTACTTCCAGAGACAGATCCGACCTTAGCGGAGCTGACGGCCATCGCAATCGCGATCAAACATATGCCCCCTAGCAACTCAGCCTACCCACGAATCATACTTACCGACTCCATGGCGGCTTGCAGAAAATTGTTGCACAACGATGTCCCGGCGCACATTTCCACACTTATGCAAGAGCACCTACAGGAGCCTTTAGAAATCATCTGGATACCTGGTCACGACGGGATGCCGGGAAATGAAAGAGCTAATCAGCTCGCCTGCGAGACTCTGAACCAGGCGCCCGACATTCCGCAACCAGCCCAGACGACAAGGTGGGCTCCTCTGCTTCTGCGGCCTTATCAAGATGCAAGGCGAAAGTTTCCTAAGCTTAGCAAAGAGATCACCCGTGATCAGGGTGTACTCATCCGTCAGGCCCAGAGTGAAACACTCCCTACGCCAGCGCGAATGCACCTCCTCCGCGGGCTACTACCTGAGGATCCTCCACCGTGCCGACACTGAGGCGAACACCCGAACACATCCCATATCCTCTGGTCCTGTGGACCACCCCCACCTCCCTTGCCTGCCCCTACAAATCTTTCCCTTAAACTCCGTGCCGGGTGGGTGACATAAGCCACCAGCACCGACGACCAATGGTACCTTGCGGCGTTTATCGGTGCTGCACTGAAGAATGCCGCAAGCGAAACTCTGGACTGAGGGCCTTTTCCCCACACCACCAAACATGAAAAGTTTTTCTCTCTCTCTCTCCTCTAGCAATTGTACAGATTCCACTGTTTTCGCCCATACACATCGTGCCTATAAAGTGTTATATCAGGACCAATGGCAAACCGGCTATCCACTATAATGGAGCCAGTTTCAAAGGCGAGTGCTCGGAACTTGCCATACTGCATAACCTGCCTGGTTTCTCTAGCCATGCAAATATTCTTTTTTTTCCGATAATTAGAAACACCTTACGCACTGCAATGGAGCCAGTTTCAAAGGCGAGTGCTCGGAACTTGCCATACTGCATAACCTGCCTGGTTTCTCTAGCCATGCAAATATTCTTTTTTCCGATCATTAGGAACACCTTACGCACTGCAATGGAGCCAGTTTCAAAGGCGAGTGCTCAGAACTTGCCATACTGCATAACCTGCCTGGTTTCTCTAGCCATGCAAATATTCTTTTCTCCGATGATTAGGGATACATTACGTACTGCAATGGAGCCAGTTTCAAAGGCGAGTGCTCGGAACTTGCCATACTGCATAACCTGCCTGGTTTCTCTAGCCATGCAAATATTCTTTTTTCCGATAATTAGAAAGGCCTTGCGCATCCTCAGCCCTCACATGATAATAGTAGAGAACTTCATATGGAGCGCGTACCCTTTAACTTATTGCCTTGAATATAAGCAATAGAATGAAAGGAAGCGGGATTTTCTGCTCTCACTACCACACAATAACTTCCAGACAGCAGACATAAAGACACGGGTCTTTTCATGAGCAAGCGTATCGTATCGAGCGTATAGATGCCAATCACGCAAGAACACGGGCGCACACACACACACACACACACACACACACACACACACATATATATATATATATATATATATATATATATATATATCGCACAAAGAGCCATGGAACGAAAGACCTTAGGCCTACCATTAAGATACAGGAAGAGAGCGGTGGGGATCAGAGAGCAAACAGGGATGGCCGACATTCTAATTGACACTAAGAGAAAAAAATGGAGCTGGGCAGGCCATGTACGGCATGCGTAAGATAAGGGAAGCGCAGTCGCGGACGGCAGAAAAGAATGTGGGGTGATGAAGTTAGGAAATGTGCAGGCGCAAGTTGGAATAAGCTAGCGCGAGACAGGGGTAATTCGAGATCGCTGGGAGAGGCCTTCGTCCTGCAATGGACATAAATTTAGGCTCACGATTATATATATATAGAAATATTTCTGTACAAATCATCAGAATGCGCACCACGACCCTAGACTTCTTTGTCGTCGTGGCACGTAATCATTGAGAACACAAAAGTACCTCAGAAGTGGCGGAGTGGTGGAGGTTATATATATATATATATATATATATATATATATATATATATATATATATATGTATATATGTATATATACAGGGTGTTTCAGCGAACACTTTCAAAAATGTTTAAAGGTTGCTTGCGGCAGATAGCCCCATTCTAGTTCATGAGCTGATCTACTCGAAGAGGCGGACATTACTTGCACAAGAAATTGAAATGCATAATCGAATAATTAACCGAAATTCACTAATTTAGTTTTTAACTAATTACCTGATGGCCCATATTGCAATTTACAAATTGTAGCCGTGCCGTTCGAAAGGCGGATCCACTTGGAACGAATTCTCGGGATGACACCAGTTTCGAGATATTATTTCCCGAACTTTGCGGAGAAATGCATTGGCGTTCCAGTTAGGTTCCTAACAAAACGTCGCTTTATGCACTGAAGCACAAAATTAACTGGAACGCCAATGCATTTCTCCGCAAAGTTCGGCAATTCATATCTCGAAATTGGTGTCATCCCGAGAATTCGTTCCAAGTGGATGCGCCTTGCGAACTCCACGTCTACAATTTGTAAATTGCAATATGAGCCATCAGGTAATTAGTTAAAAACTTAATTAGCGATTTTTTGTTACTTAGTCGATTATGCATTTCAATTTTCTGTGCATTTAATCTCCGCCTCTTCGAATAGACCACTTCATTAACTAGGATTGCGCTAACTGCCACAGGCAACCGTAAATAAATTTTGAAAGTGTTCGCTGAAACACCCTGTATATATATATTGTAGCGAAGAAGACTGGCGCCCTGTGTGACTGGCGCGCCCTGTGGACGCACTATCATCATCGGCCCGCCGACGAAGACGGGCTCGCGCACTCGGTTTCCGACGCTCAAATGAGACGGTCGCGTTTCTGAGTGGTCAATAAACCCCATTACATATTTGGTGGAGCTTTGCTGGGTTCTACTTCCCCAACCCTGGAACTACGCAATCGGACGCTGCCGGCCATCATGCCTGACGACGCCAGCCAAACAACACCTCCGGCACCGCCAACATTGATTTGTCCTGGCCCCGTGCGTCAACGCGATCCTCCCATCTTCAGCGGCTCCGACGAATACGACGTCGAAGATTGGCTCTCGATCTACGAGCGGGTGAGTGCCCCCAATAAATGGGACGATGCTACGAAGCTCAGCTACGCCAACTTCTATCTTACGGGTGTCGCTAGCGTGTGGTACCACAACCACGAATCCGACCTTCGCACCTGGTCCGATTTCAAGGCGCGCATTACGCAAGTGTTCGGTCGCCCTGAGGTGCGGAAGCTCCGTGCCGAAGAGCGCTTGCGCAGCCGTTCCCAGCAACCCGGGAAGAACTTCACCAAGTACATAGAAGATGTTGTAGACCTTTGTAAGCGCGTCGATCCATCGATGACTGAGTCTGACAAGATCCGTCACGTGATGAAGGGAATCGAAGACGACGCATTCCAAATTCTCCTCTCGAAAAGATCGCGGACCGTGGTCGAGGTCACTGAACTTTGTCAGAGTTACGACGAACTCAGGCGGCAACGTCTGCTCACTCGACGTTCTTCTGTTCCCGATGCTTCCGTTGCAAGTTTAGCCGCTGTCACTAACAACGACTATCTGCTCGGCGAAATCAAGGAATTTATACGCTCCGAAGTCGCCCGCCAGCTATCCCTACTCACCGCTGTCGCCGGACCTACGCCGTCCTTGGCTCCTCCGTTGCGTCAAATGCTCCAAGAACAAGTGTCCGAAGCCATACAGTCTCCTCGTGCAGCACCACCATTGTCTGTACCTCTCAGCTACGCCGAGGTTGCAGCACGGCCACCCCCATCGACTTTTTCAGCGCCACCGTTTGCTGCACCGCCACGTCCAATCCCTCCAGTGTACACCACCAGATCACCAGCTAGCATGGGACCCTGGCGTACACCCGACAATCGCCCCGTGTGCTTCTTCTGTGGTATCCCTGGTCACGTGGCACGGCTCTGTCGCCGTCGCTTATGGCTTCAAGGTCATGACCAACCTGTCTCCTCCTACGTTTCACCAGCTTCGTCCTTCTCCCCGCCACGTGATTCGCACTTGCCGTCCACGCGCAACGTCATTCCTTCTGCCCGTGATCGTCGCTCGCCATCCCCTCGTCGCCGCTCACTTTCCCCCATGCGGCGGCGTCCGGCCCCATCGGAGCAGGAAAACTAGCTACCGCAGTTCAAGAGGCGAGAACTGCGTTCCAGTCGAACCACACAAGGCCTCGCTCTCTTCCGACGAACGTTATCGAAGTGTCTGTTGAAGGAGTCGTCACACTGGCATTAGTCGACACAGGCGCCGCCGTTTCAGTAGTTACGGAAGAACTTTGCCGCAAGCTTCGAAAAGTAATGACGCCCTTATCTGCGCTGTCACTCCGGACTGCAAGTTCCCAGTGCATTACCCCTGTTGCCGCATGTACCGCCCGCATCGTCATAGAAGGATACACGTATACAGTCGAGTTCGTCGTTCTCTCATCCTGTTCATACGACGTCATCTTGGGGTGGGACTTCCTTTCCGATCATCAGGCCGTCATTGATTGTTCTCGCACCGAAATTGAATTTTCTCCGCTTCCCGACACCCGCTCACATGAACTTGACGATCTCGGCGACAAACTGGTCGTTACAGAAGACACTACGATCCCTCCGCACTCTTCGGTGATTGCGCATGCCTGCCCTACTTTCGCCACTGACACTACTGCCCTGTTTGTCCCATCGGACATTTTTGTTCGCCGACAATGTTCCCTTCCCTTCGCTGTCCTAACTGTCAGTGGTGGCTGCACGAGACTACTCGTTTCCAACGCTAAGGGCACCCCACTCGTCTTACGTCGTGGCGAGTGCCTTGGACGTCTTCAGTCTGCCGACTCGGTTACCATCTTTGACGCGCCTCTTGACGACACCTGTTCAGACATGAACTCGTTGACCTATAGCTTGCATTGTTCCCAGCCTAGGCACGACGTCTTCCATAGTTCAGTGGATGCCCTCTTGAGCCCTACGCAGCGTTCGCAGCTTCTCAGCCTTCTACGGAAATACCAATCTACGTTCGACTGTCAACACGCCCCATTAGGCCGCACATCGACTGTACGTCACGAGATCGACACCGGCACCCACGCACCACTGCGCCAGAGGCCTTATCGTGTATCACCCGCGGAGCGCCATGTTATTGAAAACCAAGTAAGCGAAATGCTTGAGCGTGGAGTGGTTCAACATTCTAATAGTCCCTGGGCGTCGCCTGTAGTCCTGGTGAAAAAAAAAGATGGCTCAATTCGATTTTGCGTTGACTACCGCCGCCTTAATAAGATAACTCGCAAAGACGTCTACCCTTTACCGCGCATCGACGATGCTCTGGATTGTTTGCAAGGCGCGGAGTATTTTTCTTCGCTCGATTTACGCTCAGGCTATTGGCAAGTGCCTATGGATCCTGCCGATCGCCCGAAGACAGCCTTCGTGACCCCAGATGGCCTATATGAATTTAACGTTATGCCGTTTGGGCTTTGCAATGCCCCTGCTACATTCGAACGAATGATGGACAATCTGCTTCGTGGGCTCAAATGGAAGACATGTCTATGTTACCTTGATGATGTCGTCGTCTTTTCTCCAGATTTTCCCACACATCTGTACCGTCTCGAACAAGTCCTGCAGTGCATCACCGAGGCAGGCCTCCAACTCAACTTGAAGAAATGTCGCTTTGGAGCCAAGCAACTTGCTATACTCGGACACGTCGTATCGAAAGATGGCATACTCCCTGATCCTTCGAAACTTCACGCTGTCGCCGAGTTCCCGAAAGCCACGTCTCTGAAAGAACTTCGGAGCTTTATCGGGCTCTGCTCCTACTTTCGTCGTTTTATCCGGAATTTCGCTTCCATCATTGCTCCGTTGACTCAGCCGCTTCGCGGCGACACACGACTTTCTACTTGGACCACAGCTTGCGACGATGCGTTTGAAACCATGCGGCGTTTGCTCACTTCGCCTCCCGTACTGCGCCATTTCGACCCCACGGCCCCCACGGAAGTCCACACCGACGCCAGTGGCGTAGGACTTGGTGCCGTGCTTGCCTAGCGAAAAAGTGGGCATGATGAATACGTAGTAGCCTACGCCAGCCGAACACTAACGAAAGCGGAATCTAACTACTCCGTCACCGAAAAGGAGTGCCTGGCTATCATCTGGGCCCTTGGAAAATTCCGACCCTACCTGTACGGCCACCCCTTCGACGTCGTTACAGATCACCATGCTCTATGTTGGTTATCGACTTTAAAAGATCCGTCTGGCCGCCTTGCGCGCTGGGCTCTACGGTTACAAGATATTCGACATACGCGTCATTTACCGGTCTGGCCGTAAACACTCCGACGCGGATGCCCTCTCTCGGTCGCCTACACCAAGTGACATGACTTGCATTACAGCCATCGAATCGGCGTTTTCGTCGCCTGTGCCCGTCAACATGGCTGTGGAGCAACGTAAAGATCCCTGGATTGCGGCACTTATGGATTGCATTTCTGACACTTCAACAACACGCCCTTCACGTGCTATCCGCCGCCACGCTTCTCATTTCGAGTTGCGGGATGGTGTTCTCTATCGTCGAAATTACGCTTCCGACGGTCGCAAATGGTTGATCGTCGTTCCCCGCCATCTGCGCACAGATGTCTGTTCCGCTCTCCATTCAGACCCGCAATGCGCCCATGCCGACCTCTTCAAGACTTACGCCAGGCTTCGCTCCCGCTTTTATTGGCGTGGCAAGTATAATTTTGTGCGACAGTACATTCGCTCGTGCATAGCGTGCCAACGACGCAAGCTTCCTGCTCCTCGTCCTTTTGGACCTTTACAGCCCATTCCTTGTCCGTCCCGACCGTTTGACCGCGTCGGCATCGATCTCTACGGTCCTCTTCCGTGCACATCAGCTGGCAATCGCTGGATTATTGTCGCTGTCGACCACCTCACCCGCTATGCAGAAACTGCGGCACTGCAAACAGCGACAGCCTGCGACATTGCGTCCTTCCTACTGCATCACTTCATACTCCGTCATGGGGCACCGCGGGAACTTCTTAGTGACAGAGGGCGTGCGTTTCTTTCCAAAGTTCTTAACGCCCTTCTGACCGCGTGCCATACCGTCCATCGCACCAGTACAGCTTATCATCCGCAAACGAACGGCATAACAAAACGGTTTAATCGTACTTTGGGCGACATGCTATCCATGTACATGGCATCGGATCATACCAACTGGGACCTCGTTTTGCCATATGTTACGTACGCCTATAATACCGCTTCGCAGGCCACAACAGGATTTTCGCCGTTCTTTCTCGTATATGGCCGTGAACCTACATGTACGCTCGACACCATTCTCCCCTACCGGCCTGACCCATCAGAGGGCACGCCTCTGTCTGAAGCCTCCAAGTATGCCGAGGAATGCCGTCAGCTGGCCCGTTCGTTCACGGCGGAAGACCAGAGTCTCCAAAAATTCCATCGCGATGATGATCGACCTCCCTGCACCTACCAGCCGGACTCACTAGTCTGGCTGTGGATACCTTCAAGCACCCCTGTTCTATGCTCTAAACTCCTCGCTCAATACCACGGTCCCTACCGCGTCGTTGAACAGACGACGCCGGTCAACTACGTCGTCGAGCCGCTAACGCCATCTACTGACTTGAGGCGTCGTGGACGCGAGACAGTCCACGTCCAGAGACTGAAACCCTATTACGACCCCCTTGTCCTCTCCTCTCCTTGAGTCGCCAGGATGGCTCCTTCTTCTCCAGGGGGCAGTTGTAGCGAAGAAGACTGGCGCCCTGTGTGACTGGCGCGCCCTGTGGACGCACTATCATCATCGGCCCGCCGACGAAGACGGGCTCGCGCTCTCGGTGTCCGACGCTCAACTGAGACGGTCGCGTTTCTGAGTGGTCAATAAACCCCATATATACCCGCGCATATATATATATATATATATATATATATATATATATAAACCCGCATATATATATATATATATATTCTCTATTCTCGCCAGCGATATATATATATATATATATATATATATATATATATTGTGATGCAACGTTTAGGCCATTACTCTATTCTCGCCAGCGAGAACCCCACCACCAGGCCCAAAATGGTGATGATGAGTATGTACAGATGCGAATATGAAGCCAATGAATAGTGGTATGATAAAACTTTATTGTGGTCTCCTAGGCATACTTGACTGTGGCGCGAAATATATTTCGCGAAAAGGGGACAGAAGAGCCGAGACAGTGAAGCGGCAAACTGCCAACTGTTTAATGACAGCGTCAGAACATACAGAAAAAAAAAGTTAACTTCCGCGCGTGCGCAGAGAGCCAAGGTATGACATAGAACTACATGGTCATGGTAACATTTTTACAAGAAGGCACATTTCTGCAGAATACAATGTGATAGATGTGTTGCTAACACAATCAGTCCCTTTCTTTTTAATAAAGAAATCTTCCAACTCCCTGGAAGTCTTGTCGCCACTTTTGCCCAGCATTTATAAATGCTTAAAGCGTGGCTCACAAGGACAGGCCTTACAGTGTGCAGGAAGTTCCGCATTGTCACACTTACAAATACTATTAGCATGCTCCCTCAGTCTGTCATTAATGCAACATCGCGTTTGTCCAATGTAGGACCTGCCGCAGTCTAGGGGTATCTCACAGACCACGCCTTCAATACAGCGCCTGACAGGGTTGGTGTGCTGCTTCTGGCAGCCCCGCGGCCCATCGCGTGTGATACGAGGGCACAATTGAGCCGACTTTTTGGGAGCTGAAAAAACAATGGGAATGCCACATCTGGTAGCCACCCTCTTGAGGTTATGGCTCAAACAGTGAACAGTGACTACCTCTGGCTTAACAGGCTCCCTTTCCTTCGAGTGCACTTTCGCATTGGCAGTGGTAGCTTTCAACTTCTGCAGCAGGGACTCAATCACAGAATTTAAGACAGACTGAGGGAAGCCAGCCCTTAAAAGTCTCTCAAGCTGATTGTGAAAACTCGCCTGCATTATATGCACACACGACTTGCGCAGAGCCGATTCCAGGCAAAGTAAAGTGGTTCCACGCTTCACAGTCTTAGAGTGCGCTGAGTCGTACTGCAACAATTCTTTTTTACCTCGAGGAATGTACGCACAGCAAACGTGATCACTCAGAAGTGTTAGGTTAAGGTCTAAAAACTACTACGAACTGTCCTTCGGAAGCCCATTAGTAAATGTTAGTCCTTTTGCGTTTGCTCTAAAAACGTCTAAAATCTGCTCAACTATTTCATCGCATGGCAAAGGGCACCTATTGTCAATAACAACTAAAAATCATCAACGTATCAAAAAACTTTAAGAACATTAGGATGAGATGAAGTAAAAACCCTTTGTAGTGCGTGGTCAAACTAAGATAAAAAGATGTCACATAAAATGGGTGCTACATGTAAAGCAATGCAAATGCCCTTTTTCTGCAAAAAACGCCATGCTGAAAAGAAACAAAGGTGCGGTTGAGGTAAGCTTCCAAGAGGGACACAACATTCGATGCCGACATCTCCATTTGTGACAAAAAACCTGCTTCGCCACTTTCATCGATGCACTGCATAACCGCTTTTAGAAGCTCGTGATGTGGCACCGAGTAAAAATGGTAATTCATGCCAATGGAGGACACATAGCGTATTGCTTGGCTTCCGCGGAAATATTCAAAAACTTCATCCGAGCTTCTAGTCAAGAAAGGGTCATTAAAATCAACAAGCTTCAGAGCTTTCAGCAAAAAACTACTAACTTGATATTGCTGCGTATCGCGTTCACTAACAATCATTCTAAATGGGACGTCAACCTTATGGGTCTTGGCACTGAAGAAACCTGTAAGAGAATCCTTTTTGCTCTTTCTAATCTGTTTAGCTAATTTTTCACAGCTAATTTCTTCACAGAAAGAAATAATGGCTTTCTAAACTTTTGATAGGCTGACTTTTACAGGTTTGAAATTCTGGTTGATTGGCTCTAGTGCTTTTTTCATTAAAGGCGTGCCTAGACAGACCCACAAAACCGCCTTTGTTATCGGAGAGCATTAAACAGATTTCGTTGTCTCTGAAAAAAGACACCACCCGTTGCAACACTCGCGCCTGACGACCAGTTCCGGCCTTGGGGGCACCCCTGTGTAGGCTGGCTACACCATCTAGTAGGCAACGCTCGCGTTGTTCCTGGGGCGCTTTTCTTGCGACTTGCCGACTCCACGGCAGAAATTTTTGTGCTAGAACCTGAGGCTCAAATGCGCATTTCGGTCCCTTATTAAGACGGTTGGCTATATCGTCGGGTATATTAGTTTCACCAATAACCTTTAGTCTCTCTCTCCGGCTCTTCTTGGTGTACGCGTAGCGGGCCGCTCCCACGTCGGTACAGAGAGCCGAGCCTCTCTGCTGTGTCGCGGGCCCGATGGACAGCCCATAGCTATGCTTCAAGATCGGGGCTGCTTAGGGTAGCCTCTCATTTGGACGACGTGACACCATCGCCGTCGCGTAACGCGGGGTACCGCCAGAGCATATGTTCCAAGTCAGCTAGGTCTGAGCATAGCTCGCAAAGATTGGTCGATTGTATCTCTGGATAGATTCTGTGTAACAGTGCGGGGTTAGGGTATGCCCCGACCTGCAGTACCCTGAGTGTTAACGCCTGTCGTCTGCCTAGTTTTGTATGTGGCGGAGGATATCGTCTCCGTCCCATGTAAAAAAAATGTCACAGTTTTGCCCTAAGGACGAAGCAATGAATGCGATAGCGACACATAGCAATGTCATACGAAGTAATGTGAGCGGATTTGGTAGCAATATGAATTGTTGTAAACATGAGCTTAGTGAGCAAGCAGGTGTGCTGCGGCCTAGGCTGACCGACATGGAGAGACTCGATGACCACAAGGTGCATGTGAAACGCCTGCGCACAGCGCTCACATCGGCAGCGGAACGAAGAACGCTGCCAACGCTCCGCTACGAAGCCGTTAGAGCGAGCGTTATGATGCGTCTGCTGCTTGCTTTGTCGTTTTGCATCCACGCTGAGAGCGCGTGGCCGCTGTCTGTGGAAGACGCGCGTGTCAACCAGTTTCCCCCGAAAGGCGAAGCATCAATTGCAATGGCAAATTAGTAGAGAGCTATATGAAGTAAGGATAGTAGTTTATCACATGTATAAACTTGGACATCACCAGCAATGCTCCTGAGGCAGGCGAGCAGCACCAGCAACGCTCCCGTCCCTCCCGTCCCCCCCCCCCCCTCCGCGGCCTTTCACGCGACGGAAGAAGTCGCGTTTGCTCTGTATATATGGTGATTGTAAAGGAGGAAAGAGACCCTTAATTCTGCAGTCCTTCAGGGAGCAGGGCGCAGAACGCGCGTTTGCCCACCGCCGTGCGTTCGCTCCTCGTGAACACGCGCGTCCCTCGCGCCTTTACAATTGCACATACTGCATACGGCGCGCGGCGACTATTTCATCGCCATTGACGTCATACGGAACCTCACGGCGACGGCGACGCCGATGGCAGAAATCCGCTTTGGAGCGTCCATATAATTGCTCTCGCAATAAAAATTGGAGGACACTTAAGCTTCGCCTTTAAGAGTAGAACGCGATAGAGCTATCGCGACCCGTTCGCATCCCAACGCGCGGCTGTAGGTCTGGTAGAAATGCTGGAAAAGGGGTTGGTGTTTGAGTTTCCTCATAGCAGAATTATGTTGTCCCGTACATTCAAATTACAATCCGACAGCGAATCCGACGCCGAATGGTAAAGTCATATTTTGCCATTTTCCTGACGGATTTCACAGTGAGAAATTCAATTTTTGTTCACCAAAACCTTGCACACGTGGAGGGCCTGCGCGGTCGGGGTGGTTGGGGATGATTTTTTCCGCCACCCGCATGGCACGCCGACGCCGGATTTTCTGCGACATTGGGCCCTTAACACTGTCGCGTCAAACGCGGTCAGCGGATAGCATACACTGCTGTGAACATCGCTTGTCAAACTTTGCAGTCATGTGCCTCGCGTTGAGCTCGCGCGTGGAGCTCGCAAGTGGAGCGCGAAGTCGCCCTTCTCTGAAAAGCTATCTTTTCAACAAAAGCCATCTCCTCACTCTTTATGGGCGGCCTTATTTTGTAACAAAGCATATTCCCATACGCCACTGTTATTGGTCAATAGAAGACATCAATCAAGAAGGGTGTTAGGATCAGTGTGCTTCTTCCAACTGTTACTGTGTTTCTTTATCGACGGATATTATTAAACAGGCTGAAGAGCAAATCTGCTTTTAGAATGTGGGTAGGAACTGCGCACTTCCAGAAGTACGATTATCTCACCATCGCAGACTATCGTCTGGTAACACTCGGCCGCGCCCGCCTACGTAGGAATGAAACTGTGGCCACATTGCTTACCAGTGTCGCAGCCGTCGGGTCTCACTAATTCGCTAATTTCGGTATGTATCGAACCACGCAAAATATTACGGTGAGACCATGCTTGCCAGTGCGCGCTCAATCCTGTCTAGGCGCCTTGTCAGATATATTTTCGTAGTGAGTAGTGTTGACTGCGCTTCGCAATGCACTAGTTCGATGTGGCTCCTGTTCGTTGGTCAAGCTGCTGCAGGAAAAAGCCACGTAGCATGGCCAGACTGGAGCATATCAAGTCCTATAACGCACAAATTAAACGCTGCGCATTCGCACCACAGTTGCATGTTGCGGTCTGCAACTTAGCGTAGATACAGGGGCCGTCGCGGGGAGCCGCGATAAGTCTGCTCGTTGAGTGCACTGCGGTTCACTGAGGAAAACCGCGTTTGGCCCGTCATAGGCACCAACATTGCAAATAGGGGCGTCTACGTAAACATCCTAAATAAAATTTGAACTGACTCACCACAGGGACGTTCAGGAGGGTTAGCATTGTGCACATGTCCCGCTCCACCATAGCCTTCGCAGTGCGAGACATCGAGGGAGGAGCTGGTACACCGCAAAGGGGAACGTAACCGACCTTTGATTGCCACTAGCTCCGCTTCTGCTAAACGCATTACTTAGTACTTTTTTGCGGCGAAGTATTTCTGATAGTCCATTTTACTTCATATATGCATTTATAGACTTGGATAACAAGTATTTCATGCCACTTGAATGCGTGTAATGATACAATAAAATGTCAGATTGAAATATCACTGGCTACCATTGTTACCTTTCTGTTCTGCAGCAATTGCGCCCAAGGCCACTGCCCGTTCATTGTTCTGCGCTTCAGCAGCAGGCACTCTGAGAAGTCGCTGCCGGTTCAGTTGGAACCTGTCAGTCCTGACCACGCCTTGCTCTTCGACAGGGTAGCCCGGTGACGCCAGGCCAACAAGTAGGTAGCTGTATATATTTTTTTCAAGAACAGCAGAAATATTTGAAATGTAATTACGCTCCTCCTTCTCCCAATAAAGTTATAAGCGAGCGTGAAATTGCCGTCAGGCCAAATTCGTTTATATATCACTAGTTTCTCCCAATAATAAAGGATATGCTATTTGCAGTAACTGACGTATCCCGACATGCTTAGAAGCTCGTTCAATAGGTGGAAAAATTAGTATGAACTGTCTAAAGCGCTGCACTGCTGATATGTTGTAAACACCTTCGATCTGCATAGTATAGCTGTAAAAATAAGCAATTTTGATGACAGCTTGGACGAATTGGTATGTGCTCCTCTGCTGCATAGTTTCACTGTGCCATTAAACATCGTCAGCGGCAAAAAGACGAGAAGAGCCCCTTTCAATTTCGCTGTTTTCGAACAGCAGGAAAATTTGCTCTGGCTTATTCTCAAAAACGAGCTAATACCCCCGAGAATAGCGATCAGCAGTAGCCCAGTTTTACAAGCTAGACAGAGGAGATGGTAAGGCCTAGGTCTGGTGATAATCTCAAGTAGCCACATTGAAGTTGCAGTCACAACAGCTTCAACGGGCATTGGGCATGGCTCTACGGCTACTGTTTACCGAAATGAACCGTAGGCTGGTGCTTTATGTTCAAAAAAGGAGCTTACCCGAACATCCCCGGTCGCCTTGCCGAGGGATAGAACGCCATCTTGGAAGGCTGCATTCTTCTTCTGCTTTTTCGCTGCGCGTGCACTATTGGCCCGTGCACAGGCAAGTGAAGACGAAGGCTAAGTTTTCGGCATGACGCAAATTTTAAAAAATAATGAAGTTTTACATGCCGTAACCATGATCTTATTGAAGCGCTGCACATGTTTCTGGTGCCAGATTTTTTAGGCACAGAAAATGGTGAAGGCCAAGAGCCGAAATATCTCCTTTTTCTTTGCGTGGATGTAGCTTCGTTGAATTTAGTCATGGGATTAAATTTAAGCCAGCAGTAATTTTGTCTTTCGCAAATTTTACACTTCGCAGTCTTAACTCACGCATTCGAGCCAATCAGATTTCGTGGATATCCGGCATGTTCCAAGTATTAAAGGTCAGCATCGGCTTTCTATACCGTGCTCAGTGGGTGGTTGTAATTTTTACAGGATTATTATTATTATCATTATTTGCAATAATTTTCTGCGAGCCAGCTAACTGCGAATATGCTTTCTTTTCTTTTATGGCTTTATCTTCATCCGTCGAAGCGACGCCTACATAACCAAGTGTAATATTGCCGAACAATTTGAAAACAAAGCGTAGATTACAAAAAAAAATTGCAGCGGATTCCACGCACCTATGGGAATGGGTGTCCGAGAAGCTTACGTGGAGAATTACGCAAATGTGCACGCAAAAGTGCCTGTTGGAATTGCGTTTAGCCGGAATTTCATTACATGAGTCTATATGCTTTAGCAACAAGACATACACACACGCATACACGCATTCACGCTTTCGTCTGTCATGGCCGCCACGCTTCGATTTTCTAGCTCGTGCTCTAATTGCTCCGAAGCAGCCTCGCTCAGTGGAAACAGCTGCTGTGGGTACCAGGGCATGCGGGAGTTCGAGGCAATGAGATTGCTCATGCCTCCGCCCGAAAATTTCTACACCGGGACTCCGCCAATTTCTCCACAGCACAACTTCTCGCTGACCAGGACGATCCTCAGCCCCTTCTTTCATATTCTGAGATCCTGCAACACCTCCGGCTGAGTAGACGCACTTTACCCCGGTCTGATCCCAAATTAGATAAGGCAACGCAGGTAGCATGAAGCCGCTTACAAACATTGTCCTTTCCAAATGCTTATCTAGTATCAAAGATAGATTCTATGACATACAATCCGCAATGCAAATTTTGTCCCCAGACGGCCAAAGTATACCACATGGTCTGGGCTTGCCAACAAATCCGCAAATATCGGCCAATCATAATCTGACGACCGTCGAGTGGGAAGCGTCCCTGTCCAGCTCGGACCCAGAACAGCAACAAGCCCTGGTCAACCGAGCCCGGATGGCGGCAAAAGCCAATGGTCTTCCGGACTAGGAGGTCCGACCACAAGACGGCTATAATTTTTAATAATAAATGTTTTATTCTCTCTCTCTCCGAACGCTTTTCGTCCCACGTGGCTGTCACATGGTGTCGTTCAGCTTCGAGTTTTCGAAGCAGCCTACTCTCACGTTTTGCGGCACTTTTGGAAGCGTCCCGAAGACGCGTCTGTTTATCTGGACATTTATTTTGCGACTGCATTTTCGCGGGGCTACGAGCCGGTATTGGTGGCATTTTGTGGACAGCTGCTGCTCGCAACTGGTTGAGTGAAGCTGGATCTCGCATTAGGGTCTCTGGAAAAAAACTTCAGAGTATCCTCATAGAGAAAGAAATTCAACAAGAGCAGGTCCCTCGGCGAAAACTGGCAACAGGAAATACGTCACGCTAGTATTGATGCCAGCCGTTAGCTGATGCGAGCATCCGAGAAGAAGAACGTGACATGAAGATAGCAGACGTTTTATTTTTGTTATTCTTCCCGCCAAGCAAAACTTTTTTTTGCTTGTAAACTCAGTTACATTTTGCGACATATTTCTCTTGCGTTACGTACCGACAAGCCAATGACAGGCCAGATGCATTCCGCGTGCGCAACTCATCAGACACGCCGCTGAAGCGAGCGAGGCCGGCTACCCATTACAGTGGAACTGCCATGCCATTATTTTTGCCGCTACAGGCTTAAGACATGTTTGTTCTCAATTTTCGCCAGACAATATTCTTTTTCGGGACACTTGGCTTTCAAAGGGCCAACATTTTCACACAAGAAATGATCGTTTATTTCAATTGGACCGTCCATCGAGAGGCGGAGAACTCAATTGTTTTCTTGATAACAACTAAAATATGCCACAACGCAAAATATTCTATCAGTATGTGTCGATCGAATGCGAGATACAAGCAATAGATGTAACTATCTCTGGTCGTTCCCCTTTTTCCTTAATTATTGTATATTTTCCCGCAGGTGTTCAAGACATTCGTTACCTTGACAGCGTTAATTGTCCAATCTTGTAGGAAAGAATTTGTGATTACCAGTGACATTAATTCGAATCATGTGTCTTGGGGTTTCAAAACAGACTCATGTGGAAAGAGATTGTCGGACTGGGCAATTACTCAAAATGTTTGTTGCTTAAACATGAAAGTAGTCACGTCTATTCAACGGCTTTCTAAATCAGCGTTGGATCTAACATTTTCCAGTTCGGCATCTCCGTCACTTCCTGGTCTACGGTCGGCTCTGCCTCAAACAGTGACCATCTACATATTAGGTGTGATGTATGCCATCTTATTTCTTTAGAGTCTCCGGCGCGCATTTTTATGAAATACCATAAATGTCAGAGTGTCTTAAGAGCGGTCCTCAACTCCCAGATAACGGTGCCGGATGACATCAAAACCATTAGTTTTTACTCTGTACTAAAAGTTCCCTTAAAAGTCTCAATTTAATGTTAACATAGATGAAAGTACGGCCTATCGTTGGAAATCGGAGTGCACGCGGGATTATAGGCGACAAAAAACAACTTGAAAATGTCAACATTACGATAAGTGTCCGAGTAACTGGAGCGATTATAAGTTTGCAGCTGCCACATTCAAGAGAACAGTATCGAATGCCAAAGACAAATATGATGAAACACATCATGAATTCGTCTCTAAGCCTAGCAACAAAAAATATCTGTTCAGATTCCTTAGGTATAGAAAATTCATACCGACTTCAGCGAATATCGCGTCGATTATTCTTTCACCACGCGAGATATCTGCTTCTTTAGAATTCATATGAAAGGGCTTAGCACAACACTTATCACGTCCGCCGAATCGGCCATTAAGGCCTCCCATCGAGGATGACTTTGTCATCCCCGATGTGCCAGTCACAGTGCTAGAGTTTTCCAATGTCGTTAGATCTTTGCTGGCCTCAGCCCCAGGTCCTTATGGCATTCTCAAAGCCATGCTAAAACTCATGTTTACAGTGTCTCCTGAAGAACTTCTGAACACAGTGAATTTTTCTTTGAAAACTGCTGGGATTGCTCTAGAATGGAGGACAGTCAAAATAATCCTGCTACTTAAAAAACAAGGAGATGGTTACAATGTTGACATTGTTCGACTTATTTGTCTTAAGTCAAATATATTAAAACTGATATTGAAAGAGTTTGTTATGAGCGCATGATCGATCTTATATCTCAAGATTTGTTACTGAGACCAAGTCAGATAAGCTTCCGGCCAGGTCTCCCCATTTGCTGTGCGCACGCAGACTTGGAAAGCCGTATCCAACTTTCTCGACATAGAAAATAATTTAATGATTTAGTGATTTAGGGACTCTTCACGGAGCGAAAGCTTATGACAGCGTCGAGTACCGATTACTGCTGTACCGATTACACTCCTACAATTTTCTGAGATAGATAAGGTCATAAAATATTTATTTTTCTAAGAAACAGAAAATTTTATTGTTTTCAAGACGGCTTTTCTTCAGCAAAGTTCGATCAGACACGAGGGGTGCCCAAGAGTCTGGTGTGTCTCCTGCACTATTTAATCTGGTGATGAGTTCAATTCCACTGCACCAGGATGTGGACCTATATGTTATGCAAACGACATCGCATTTTCCGAGACAGCAAGAAACATCACTTCCCTTAACCTGTGTTTGCAAGCGTACCTCTATATTCTAGAGACGTGGCTTCACGATCGTCATCTGTCACTAACGTAAACAAAAGTGCAGTCCTTGTCTTACCGCTTTCCGGGCGGAAAATCATTAGTGTATGATCGGAGAACCATTTCACAGGTTAAGTCGCTTAAGTACATGGGTATCACATACGATGTAAAATTTAGCTGGTTTTCTCAAATTGAAAATATTCAAACGAAAGGGACATTAGCCGTAGGTTTATTACGTATATCAGTAACCGGCGTTCTGGTACGCGAAGTGACGCACTAATTATGATCTGCCGTATCTATGTACGACAGATTATAGAATTTGGCTATGCATTGTTTTCCGGAAGTCCAAGATAAACAATAAGGCCACTCGTTCTTTAAGAGAGAAGCTCTTCGACTACGCTTAGGTCTTCCTAAATTAGTTGCTCATATTCTGTTAATTCAGGAAGCGCGCCAACCTTCTTTTCACACGAGATTCCGCATGCCTACGGTTCGAACCTACATAGCAACTTATGAATCTCCTCTACGACGTGCGCAATATGCATTTGTTAGTGAACCAATTTCATTTTTTGAGAGCACGTGGCCATGGTTACATACTCCATTGGTTCGATTTGTGCAGGCACAATTAGAACCTTTAAATGTTCGCATTAGAGAAATCATTTCGTTTGATAGGCCCAAGTTATCGCTCAAAATTGAATTTCCAGACATTTTTCCCACACAATATTGCTGCCCCAAATTATTTGAATGCCCCTTTGCAAGACAATTTGGGCCATTTTAAAATAACTTCAAAAACTACTGATGCTTCCTCATGTGAAGAGAAGGCCGGCATGGGAATCTACTCACCATCCCTCGATTGGTCTTTTTCACGTCGCCTGCCAGATTACATATAAATTTTTCAGGCCGAACTTCTGACAATAGTTCCGGCTTTGCCAAAGTTACCCCTTCATGCTACAAAAGTTGTTATCGTGACAAACTCCCTCTCTGTATGCAGCGAGCTTAACGGGTCTACGAATTCGACAGGTTTGAACATGTTTTATACATTAGCTCCGCCTCACTTGAGGTTACTTCAATTAGTAAGGGTTCCAGGCCACCGAGACATTAGTCTGAATGAAATAGCCGATTCATTAGCACCAGCTTCTCTAAAAGGTAAGGTGACATCTGTACTACCGGCAACTTAGCATATCACTGCAGCCAGATATAGGCAGTTTTCTTTGAGCGCAGAGAAAAAATGCCGAAAGCTTGCACTAGGCCGCGCAAAGCTCAAGACTTAGCGAAGCTAGCCGTAATGCCAACACCGCGTTCCACCGCGTTGCAATGCCGACAAGGCGTTCCAGCAGACCCGCTCTGTGAATGCGTCTCTCTCTCTCTCTCTCTCGCTGTCATTTTCTTTAACTCTCTCCCGAGCAGAGCGCAAAACCTCTTCTCCACCTCGCAGAGCATTGGCACGAGCGCATGCGAACACGCCAGCTGTGGACGACGAAGACGACGCTCGAACGCAATCACATATGGTTCGCATAAATACTAGTTCTGCACGCGTGACTGTGTAGCCTAAGGACACTGCAGAAGGACCTTCCCATAGATGCGCATGGCATAAGATTTCTTCATGTACAAGTAAATGGTGTCCCTTAAAGTCTATTAATGCTGCTCGGTGTTTATAGCATATGGAGGTCACGTATGGATTTCCAAAACGCTGATCCCCAAGCGCGATCAGTGAACGCCCATTTTGTTGAGGATGTGACGAAACTCGGAGATTTGTTGAAACACCAAGGCGCTGAATAGGAAGTGCTTGAAATATTGAATGCCCTTACACAGTTGAAAGTTAATAAGCAAATGCAACTAGAATTACACAGGCTGGCGGTCGTGTTATTGAATATGGCAATAAAGAAAAAAGTGACTGTGTTGCCTAGTGGTTACGACGCTCGCCTCGGGACCGTGGGTACGCGGGTTCGAATCCCGCTTCGGCAAGAAAGTTTATTTTCTTTGATTTATTTCTTCGTTACTGATGATGATAGTTTCCTAATACGAACCAGAAATTACAGCTTCACTGTTAAAAGCATCTCATTAGCAAAATCTACCGACTTTGTACATGTAAATTATTCTTGGAACCGACAATGGTGTCCTAAGCGGCAATTCGAAGTATCATTTACAAGGCTGCGTTGCCGTATTCCACAACTTGTGCCGGCATCACCTTTATGCTACCTCTGCAATGAGCCATAATCTATAGATCACTTTTTATTATCGTCTCGGAGGTTTTCTAATCATCGAATACGATGTTTGGAAATACCATCTCAACATCTCGGATCTTCTTTATGCAGTTCTGCTGTATTCTCATTTGGGGCAACGGTATATTGGGTTATAGGCACAGGAACGTTTACCTAGTCATTTACAATTTCCCCTGTGACACAAAAAGATTGCGTTATTATTATTTTTCTATTTTACATAACTTATTTATTTCTCCTTCAATAAATTATAAATTTAGAAAATTCAAAAATAACACCACAATTTCACAGTTATAATCTTATGAATATTGAAAAGTTACCTTAAACATTTTTACGTCAATTCTTCACTGTATTTTTTCGAGCGAAGCTGGTATTGCCTGTCAAAAGTCGGCGGGGTGTCACGCCAAAAAATCACCGCCCCTTCCAATTCCTGAACATGGTCGAACAGGAAAACTGTGTCAGTTACACCGAGTGTTAGACCTTGCAAATCAAACTTCGCAAGCTCTCAATATTGTAAATCTTGTAGTTCCTGCATGAAGCGAGAAGTGCCTCCATCATTCAGGATGGTTGCTTATCCGCGTACACGCCGTTCTAGAGCTTCTCGCTCGCGGAGACCCGGTTCTTCATTCCGACACCGCCGTAATGTTCCCGCGTCTCGGGCTTGCAGCTCAGGGTCGGCCTCTCGGCGCTGCCAATCTGCTTCCGCGTCTGGGCGCGCACTTCGGGATCGGCCTCCGGGGGCCACCATTTAAACTTGGCATCTCTGGCGCGCAACTCGGGGTCGGCCCTACAATGACGAGCTTGTTCACGAGCCAACTCTCGCCGACGCTCGCGGTAGGCAGCTTCTTCGTCAGGGGTACGCGCTACTCGTGGTCTTCCCATAGTTGGAGCTGGGATGGAATGTGCGGAACCACTAATCCAAAGCTCCCTATATACAACTAACGCTAACGCAAACTCCTCTTACACCCCACTCCTCCGTTGACCTACTTTGTTCCGAGACCGACATTGGTTGGCGCACCTCTCCTTTTCATCTGCACCCTCTCACAGCATTCTCGCAGGGCGAAAGGGGACATTCCGACTAGAGCACTGCACGGCCTTGGGCTTACCCGACAGTCTGGGGCGGGTAGGGCAGTTTTTTTTTTAACGGGCTTGGGCCGGGTTCGGGCACGGCATGTGCTTTTTGACCCGGGCCCGGGCCGGGCTCGGGAATTTGGACGCGGGCCCGGGCCGGGCTCGGACTTTCTGCTGGTGTGCATGTAACATGCAGCGAGTTATCCTTGCGCATCTCGACTCTGAAAAACCTGTTGGCCCGGCGCAGCTGGAAGCTAGCAGTGCTATTCCTGTGTACTTCCCTTTTCTTCTTCCGTCATATTTTGCGCTGTTTGAACAGAATGTAGAAGTCCAGAAAGACCGAAGTCGCCTCATACGAAAAGATGCGATTGTATTCCTCACCTAAGTCAATGTAATTAATGCTTTCAGCGCGGTGCATGCGCGTTCGCGACTTGCTGATCCTTCAAAGGCGAATTGGTAAAACGATGACTGGTAAGATAAGGTAATTCGTCACGCGGCTGAAATATGGCACTGCGTCCATCCGTGATTACACGCATGTTATCAACCAGCCGCCTATAGCAGCAGCGCATTACGCTCCATCATGGACGAACGAGAAGCTTTCTTTCTCCATTTACTCCATCAATGCGCTGCACTCCCCCCGGTCGTGGCTGCGCTTCGGCTATAGTGTACTAGAATACGGTCGAGTGGGACGAGCGGCTGGAGCGGCGCATGCTTTGCAGTGAGGTGCGCGACGTGGAAAAATACTGTGGCGGCGCTGCGATAGAAGTGGATTGGGCCGCATCAAGGTCGCGCCGTTGGAAACTGCTGGCGATATTGCTCGGCAGGGTCATTCGTACTACTTCGCACGCTGGTATTTGCATTCAGCCCGCTCAAATGGTGCTCATAATTGTATACGACATGTATTTATGCCTTAAGAATAAATTCATTTCATTCTATTTATTTTATTTTTTAATGCCACTCGGTGATCTTTTGCGGTCTCGGGCCGGGCTCTGGCCGGGCGCGGGCCTAAGGTAAAGGGGTGGCGGGCCGGGCCAGGCGAGTATCATAGACAATTTCCGGGCCCGGGCCGGGCCCGGGTCTCGCCATAAAACTTTCGGTCGGGCTCGGGCGGGCAGCGCAACGTAAAAACGGGCTGCCCGCCTGTGTAGTGCTGAAAAACAGGCTCAAAAATAGGCCCGTGTAGTACTTTAATTCCAGCCCCTTGGCCCCTGTTGAGCTCTTCTTTTGCACGTGGCCCTTTTTTAGCGAAATCCGACAACGACGGCACAGCGACCGCGTAAACAGCTTCGCTGCGAAAACCCGGCTCTTATGGCACTTATTACGTAGAGCGTATATTCAAAAGGCGACGGGTCCCCTTTTCCTCTTGGGCATGTCGTAAGACCCAAAAATGTAAAATCAATGCCAAGATGAAGTAATAAGCTACGAAGTTTTCGCACTACATGGTTATGGTTTATAGCTGGACGCGTGACACATTGGTCTAAATGCATAATCAGACATAGTTTGCCAATCAGATATTGGTAAATATTGGTGCACTGTATAGCCTAAAGCCATAATATTGCACTTGTTAATTACTTTTTCTGCCGATCTGCGTTGTTTATTTGTTCATACTGCTTCGCTTCTTCTTTCATGAGGTCCAGAGATTTCTAATATAGTTCAAATAGGAGCTAATACACCTTACTGTGAGGATGAGCGTTTGTTTTGTTTTATTTACAGCCTTCTTTTCAAGAGTCTTCTTTTCAATATTTCTTGCTTCAGTAGCAATGTATGTATGTAGCAGTAATGTATAACTATTCAACTGTAAAGTAACTTGTACTTGGTAAAGCCTGAAGACACTGCAGGCTCGGTAATGAAGGACATTGTTTCCAGTAAGGGGGATGCTCTAATAAAGATGAATAATAATTGTACCAGGCTCCTTTTTATCTAAAAGCAAAGTTGGAGAATTTACAGAAAAACTTAAAATTTCAGTAAATATGACGATACGTCATTGTCATGCCATGCAAGCAGATTACAGAAGCCAGTATGTTTTTCTGGGCGATTTCCGTAAATATGACGGCCTGTTATGGTGGTGCCATGGAATGAAACTACAGACTTCTGTATTTTTGACGCCGAATTACTGTAAATGTGACGGCGTTGCCCATGCAATGAAATTACACACATGTGTATTTTTTCAGGAAATAACTGTGAGAGTGACCAGGTGTTATTGTATAGTCGTGGAGTGAAATTACGGACGCCTGTACATTTTACGGAATAGTTGGCAGCCGATGCTGCCGGGATGAGTCCAATAAAAACAACGGCGTATTTTTTACACTGCACTTCTTGAAACTCGGTGCTGCTTTTAAAATTCGAAGCGCGAACTAGACTCGATACAATACCAGTGGCTACCCACGAGGTGTCTATAGGCGTGCATGAAACGACTACTAACCATCATTCAAGGTGCAATAGAACACGAGCTGGGCTGTCTAAGTACGGGAGGCCAGGAGGAAAACGGTCTCCGAAACCCGACTGTGGAATATGAAGAACAGCACAGCTAGTGTGTCCCCGTAATCTCATTTAGGAGAACGTCGCATCAAAGTGGACAAAAAGAACCGCGAAGCTAATAAATGTCCGACAATTACGATGCACCCTAATGCGAAATCTGAGCGCAGCTGTATGCGTGCTTTCATTTCGCGATATACTGAGGCAAAGAATTTGAGACAGAAATCACTGCACCGACTGGCAGTGGACCAGTTCCATCAACCTCATCGCAGAGGTAGGGGCAGTATGGGAACGCAGGCATGATGAGCGGCACCGTAGCCAGCTGCGGAAGAAGACGACGAAGCGTTTTGTGTGTGTGTGTGTGTGTGTGTGTGTGTGTGTGTGCGTGCGTGCGTGCGTGCGTGCGTGCGTGCGTGCGTGCGTGCGTGCGTGCGTGCGTGTGTGTGTGTGTGTGTGTGTGTGTGTGTGTGTGTGTGTGTGTGTGTGTGTGTGTGTGTGTGTGCGTGTGTGTGTGTGACAATGAGACAAGCTCTAGTGGGGAGGAGTCAATATCGCGGGACAAGAGGCAGTAAATGAGGCCAACCAAGCATGTTTATTTGACGCGCAATTCAATTTATTGCCTTCAAATGATCTCCTTTTGTAAAGCACCAGTTCTGATATGGGAACCAAAAAGTACTCAAACATTCTTAGTTCTTTTATTTTTGTGCAATTTCCCCCGTTAACCTAACAAATAACGCTCTCTTAAGCTTCATTTTTCTCCCCGCCTAAACCAGCAGCGTCCTTGCCAATTCGCCGTAGTGGGTACGTGCCAATGTAGAGGGAGCGAAGAAGGAAGCCTGCAATAATGGCCGACACCGAATGCACCATCGAAAGCGCACAAACATCTTCCTGTTCTACGACAGGCCCGCTGCCTACCGCCTCCAGATTGACTGCTCATCGAGACAAGAGCCACCGAAAGCGGAAGAAGCGACGGAAGCAGCATACCGGCGAGTCGTCGCACTCAAAGCCGGCCTCAACCAGCCTTCCTGCTTCCATAGAAGAGCCAATCCACTGTTCGTCGCCCAGAAGCGACATCGAAGAGAGGACCGCCGACGCGCACACTGCAACTCTACGAAAAGACGAGCAAAGTGCAGCGGACGCCCCTACCGCCGCAGATGGGCATGCTTCGCCCTCCACCATGGCACCCATCGCCTACGACCAGCAGGCCACGGCTCTTGGGTCTTCAGGTGAGGAATGTGAGTGTTGCTCGGGTAAGCGAGCGAGACAAGTGAACATCGCAGTAATCTTGAAATGAGTGGTACCAGGAATCGTACCGCAAACTCACTGGGCAATTTTCCCAGCGATTATGCTACAGAAGCTGCGACGCCTTGTGTAAACAGCTTTTGGAAGCATAATTGCACAAGGAGCGAGGAAAGAAAAAAAAAGATGATTGGCGAAACGTTAGGAACGGGAAGACAGTGATTTCAACTGGAAATCTAATGTGAATAGCCGACAATATAGTGTATATTAAGACGACGAAGTGCAGTTGGGGAGACCGTACAATGCGCAGGGCAGATAAACGGTAGTCTCCAAGACTGGCACGTGAGTAGCCAAGCAACAATAATGCAGTCAAGCATGGACAAAAAACCTGCGAGACGGCGTGTTAAAATTGGGAAAGGTGAAGGCATACGATGGAGTCAGTGCACGCAAGATAGCGGTAAATGGAGATAACTGGCTAGCTGTAGTGAGCATAAAGATATGCTGATGGTGACAAAGATGATGCGGTTGGAGGTTGATGGGAGCTTGATCAGTTAGGATTGTCGGTACAACTAGCCGTGCGGTTATTATTATTATTATTTGATTTGTAAACATATACACAGGAAAGAAAAAGCGAGAAGCAAGGCTGGCAACTGCCACCAGAAGGGGCACAACGCCTGCCTACTCTTCGGAAAGAATAAGAAGATAGAAGGAAAGATAGGAAAGACGAGCAAAGTGCAGCAGATTGGCGGTTACATGTACGGTTTTAATGTACCCGCTTTTCCCATCACCAAATGCATGCTCGCCAAGCCACCCGATCGGTCCATGGACTAATCCTATTTTAAATACACGTTCGACTAGTTCAGAACAGGTTTCGCAATGATTGCGACACTTGTAGCAGCCATATTTCCAACAGGTTGTCCGATGGATGGCATGACTGCAATGCATGTGTTTTGCTCACTTGGAAGTCGGAGCGCTGAAGAACCTTTTCCAGTAACCTGACGAACACCAAACGACCGAGTACGGTTCCTTAAAGGCAAACATTCCCGAAAAAAAAAAAGATTTTGAAAAGGACATATGAACGTCTCCGTGACTCAAAAATTATTTTTCGCACGAAATATTTTACTTGGGCCAGACGGAACATTATGTAAATGAGGCTTTAGGAACATAGCCACAGTGTAAAGAAAGGACATGGTGGTTTCCGTTGTGGCTCTGTGTGGCAGTATATGTAGTTGCGAGCTGCTCTTCAAAATATATACATATATATATATAGTAAGGCCGGGTGGCTAAAGGTGCGCCCATACCAAATTCTCGGGGGATCAATTTTATTGCTCTTCGGTAATACACCGCATCGAGGGCACCATAATAACGACCTGCATATGTGCGATCATGTCCACAGTAATTTTTTATAAAACGATTTCCATCACAAAGTTACATATTTTGAAATTCCCGCCAGCTGGGGTGCAAAATGTTTTCATTGGCGTAAATAATGCGTACCTGGCGTCACGGAACGCATTTGAACCACCAAAGCGTTTTGGAGAACGAGCTCCTCTGTTTTCTACTCAATGTCACACGTGCGCCCACGTTTGTCAACGCCGGTGCTATGCGGGATACGCGCACTTGCGTCTACACTGTAAAATAAGTTACACCCTTAAAAGCAAAAAAGGGTGTAAATTAAACCATAACTCACAGCCTTCCATCCAGAAAAGGTGTGAGGGCGTACGTTATAGGCCGATTTAAACCCTTGTTTGCTTTAAAGGGTGTAAATTCGTTTACAGTGCACCGACCATGTTTCGGCAAACGCACGTGCAGCCGCTGTGACAGTGCTTCGCCACAGGCGTCGTTAACGTCACACTATTTTACTCTCAACAATTATGGTTTAATGAAAGACATCAAGATGAGTCTAAAAAACGAGGCACGTGCATTCCTAGATTGTAAAATTGAGAAAGACTTCCTTTTAGCCGTTTGGCGGCAGTCATACATTGCGAAAGCCTTCCTCGTAAGCATGCAAAGCTTACGCTACATAGTCAATTTAACCTCTAAATTTGGTGTCTATACACTACTTTATCCGTGGTCGCACCCGGTTGACTACCCGATATGCGCGGAAAAGAAGAGAGGAACATACCGATGAAAAGGAAGGAATGTCAGTCTGTGCCCGATCGCAAATGAATGTTCGGTCGCATATAGACCGTTTTGCCAGTGTGTTGCCATGCTGCGCTCGCAATGCCACTATCTATGGACAGGCAGAGTTCAGTACCATGCTGGCCTGGGTGAATTATATGTGCTTCGTACCAGATAGACGCGCGGGTGCACTTCCTGGTGATATTTTTGGGCTGATACGGTCTACTAGCTAAGATGTAACGTGTTCTGCATCGGGCATTATTCATTTGAGGCGTAGTAAAGTGTAATTTAACTCGGCGTGGTTGGGAGTTCTTCTCGTGAGTCGGACGGAGCACCAAGTGCCACACGTGCCTTAGTGTTAGAACCAACAATCATCAACGAAGATAAGTTATTATTCGAAGAGTTTCGTTTCATGAATGTGTAAATACCGCAGCACTTGCTCTGCGTTGGTTTAGTTGCAATGAGTAGTTTTAGAAACATTCGGCATGATCGAAACAACGTGGGTACCATTCGCCTTTTCGCTTCGACAAGCGTTCCGACGGTTATATATAAAAAAGAAAGATTGGGCACCCTTACTTCGTTACAACTGGTCTTCACGCACGAGCAAAAAACTAGTTCTGGTAATGTTCACTCCATGCCGTGCAAGTCGTAGGACGATGAAAAAAAACAATATTTTTGTTTGATATTGTTCAACCCGTCCCCTACGGCGCAATCATCGGTTATGTGGAAATTTTGTCATGGCAAATAGCCGTCACAATATTTTAATGCAGTGCCCATTGGATATTACTGCTTTACAGGACAAAAAGCGTGTGCTCAAGCACAAGCTTCTGTATCTTGTTAGCAGGACAACCACAGTGATCACTGCGTTGAGGCACGCAGCCATCACTCCTCATACACTAGGCCCAACGCATACCTTGTAACCTGGATATCAAATGCATGAGAACTATTCCGATAGTCATCGGTATTGTAAATGTACGCCCACGAATGGGGCTTAGATGTATCAGTGGTTGCCTTCAGTTCGCCATATGCACAACGATATCAGGGGTAAGGGGTACATGCACGATATCATTAACCTATATAATAAATTATTGCAAACCTAAAATAGACTATCGGTGTCTGCACTCCGCTAACTCGTTGACACCAGTCGCAGCATGGTCCGTACGTGCACGCAAATATATAAGTAATAAAAAATACCCATAATCGTGGAAGGCGGCCGGACGCATTGTATGTTTAGTCATTATACAGGAACAATAATTGTTCGTCTATCAGATAGACT
>NW_023605751.1:0-15667 GCF_013339745.2 Dermacentor silvarum
ACAAAAACAGTGAGTCATCCACACACAAGGTGGGAACATAAGCCGTAATTTTCCACCCAGTTTCACTAACTTTGACCTTGGTGACATAATTATAGTTACGCAATGGGTTAAAGGTTAAGCTCGTGCAGTTTATATATCAATTATGATCTAGAGTGCTTGCATATGCAATTTATTGCTTACATCGAAATGAGCCCACACACTAAAACCCACACATGGCGCGCGGCGACGATTTCATCGCCGTTGCACTTTATACGGATTATCACGGCGACGACGACGGCGGCAAAAATGCGCTTGGAGTGCACATATAATTTCTATCGCAATAAAAGAAAAAGAACCGCGGCGTAAATTTCTCTCTCTTAAATGGCATGGTCGCCGTTACGTCGTCGCGCCGTAACACGCGTGTTCGAGTCGATGTCTCAACGCTGCGGTTGCGACGCAGAGGAGCTACGACGGAGGCCCAGTCCCGCCAACGAAACTGCTCACAACCGGCCAACGCTCGCTTCAACGGCAGGAAAAGAAAGGGAGAGGGTTAAGCTGGCGCCGGGCCGGCGGCGGGCGCGCACGGAGACAGTCGAAGGTGGGGGAGCTACGAGGGAGTTGAGAGGGAGAGTGAGGGGAGCCACCGAAGCGACGGGGTCACCTCTGCTCAGCCAAATCCGCTTCCCTGACGCCCTCCTCCCTCACCTTTGACGTGTCCGCGCGCGCCCGGCGCCGCCGTGCTGGCGCCGCCCGCTCCCTACAGCATCGTTTTCTGCGAGCGCGTTGCTCGACGTGGGCAGTCTCGTGGCCCCTACTCGCCATCTGCTTGCGCGCCGTGATATCTAACGACTCCATTCGTACGTCGTGCTGTGGTGCACGAATACTTCAGAAATAAGTCTTTCCTTTAATTAGAACAAACTTTCGGGCTCCTTCGAGTTCGAATTATCGAGATACGACTGTATATGTATCACGCTGAAAATTTAATTCGTACGACTTTAATATGAACAGTTACCTGGGTTCTTGGAGTTCAGGAGTTTCGTGGTGGCCCTTTGGGCGGCGGCGTTTTCGTCTGCCCATTTGGCACCTGTAGAGGGTACATGATCGGTGTCTTCACCCTCACGCGCCTTCTCTCTTGCACGTAGGTATGTGCCTGCATAGTAAGTTACAAAAAAACTCTTTATTGTTATGCTGATAAACTCGGAGTATCTATGTTTATAATGTAACAGCAGTGCCTATTACAACTGTATATTGGAATTTTTCTTTTTTTAACAGAATTTTGTTACTGCACAGACTTGCAAAAAGAAAACGCCAGTGCGACCTCAAAATTTATTTGTTGCCTGACTGAAGCCAAAAAATGTTAGGTATCCTAGAAAAAGATGCTGTAAATAGCTACACTGTCAGGATTATGTTACAAAAAACAAGGCAACAGTGCACTACATGCAGGGTGTTTCATTTAACTTTAGCCAAACTTTAAAAATATGCAAGTGCCACGTACCAGGACAGAACCAAGGTAATGTTGGAGATACTCAGATTATTTTTTGCATTCCGCCTAGTTAGATAATTAGTTCTAATTAATTAATTAACTTCTCAATTACTATAGTTAGATCAAAAGTGTCAATGAGAAGATTGTAAAGCAACATGAGAAACCCCTGATACCGCTTTCTGTTTCTCAATATGAGCTACATAAAGTGTTTTTACAAGTGTGAAAGGTGCCTGCCAATACACGCAAACTGCCTCGAGCGGCCAGTGGTTCGGCAGTTTTGCGTGTATTCGCGGGCACCTTTCACGCTCGGAAAAACACACGAGTGATCTCGCACAAGAGCGTTGACGGAAGAACGCTGTGGCTACGCGAAGATCGTAGCACGTCTAATCATTCTGCGCCAAACGGGAATGTCATCGTCTTCCTAACGATCAATGGTCAACGAAACGTCGCAGAGGTAATTTTAGACAGCTTTGGCAAACCTGAATACGCATACAATAAAAGAAACGTACGCAGACGTAAACATGCCTCTTAAACAATATTAGAGATTGCAGTTAAAATCAAGGCGCTTTCATTGAAAAACTTCATTACCGCCTAAAACTTCCAACCTCCCGCCTGAAAACCGTAAATAATTAAACACGACAGGTGTCAAAGTGGCCGTGACTACTTACGTGAGCAAAGAAGATGTGGAAGGCAGTCTGGCGCTCCGCAGTTCATGAACGAATACGCGTCAGGAACTCAACGGCTGGTCCTGACAAAATTAACGGTCAATGTAACGGCGGGTTCAAAAGTTACGCAATCTGGAGGGAAGCTGCGCGGAGAGCGCAGTCCGCTTGGCTGCTCAGACTGCGTCGGCGCAAGCGATGACGCCGATGAGCCGTCGCGCCACTCCTCGCTTTGTCAGGTAGCCGCTATGACACGTCACGGCGCTGCATCCTCTTGCGACACACGCTGCTGCAATGCAGAAAAATACTCAGTGTGGCTTCGTACTCAGTACCTGAAGCACAGAAATGCTAGCTAATTTAACTAAGAAAATACAAAATGCGGCTGCTACCATAATACTAGCGCCACCTTACAAAGATAATTTGAAATAACAAAAGTCGAACTTTTTAATGCCTCATTCTTGGCACTTTGCGGTAGTTAGGTAGGTTCCTAACTCGCTTTATAATACAAACAAGTGATGTGCAACCTATAATGGAATCGAACTTCTGCCGTGGGTCACAGCAGCCGGTTCTCTAGCAACTAGACTACGGTGTCTTTTTCTTCCTTTCGGTCAAAGTAAAACAGGTTAACCAAACAGACAAAACGAAAACTGCGACAAACAATATCAAAACATTTTACAGTTTGAACCGTCAGTCCAACTTGGCTGACATTGTCATTTAACATTCTCTGAGCGTTGTCAAGGGATCTACCCTCGACAGCCACTCAGGAACACAGCAATCATGCGTTCTAAATTTTCCTTCACAGAAAAATGGCAATATTCGCCAGGAGGGACAGATCGCGTTGAAGTGTATCGAGGACTGTTCAACAATGTCCTCGCGTCGATGACAAAATCAACGTCGAAAGTGGTGCTTAGTTTCCGGAGAAGTTCAGAAACTGGGACAAGCGGAATTCGGTGACTTGTAACCCATCATAGCCATCCTTGAAATTCCACACATTTACGTGGACGAAGACTTGCCTGATTTTCTGCAGATGATGATGCATAGTCCGAAGAACCTCCATTTTCGATGCCCGCGCTCATAGGAGGGTCGTTTTGTGGAACAAAATATTATCTAGAAATGTCTTGCGTGTGTGCTTCTGCATTTTCTCCTTTCAAGGCAAGGTCACTTTCGTGAAAACTGTCCTCGGATTGAGCATCCTCATGTGGCGAGGATACTTCACTAGAAGCATGGTTACTACTTTCATTAACCTACCATGATACTTATTGGACGGTACTGGTGGCAACAGGACTGGCAGATATCGGTTCGTCATTAACTCTACGCCTCTTCTGACGGTCTGAAAGGTCAGCGTAACTTTTCTTCTTTATTGTGGACTTCATTATGAGCATAAAGAGCAAGCAGCTGCCCCTTCAGTGCTCACTCACCACAATGCAAACACCCGCGCCAGGGTTGATTGCACTCTCTTCTAACAGGGCGAAGCAAAAACAAAAACCAATGTCCGTTTTTCCCGCCAAAAAGCGGAAGAAAACAACAACAAAAAATCAATAATTGTAGGCCGCTAGAACAAGCGATTTTAAACGTCTTCTAAAATCCGCCTTATAGAAACATTTTTCCATCCCAATTGAATCCTTCTCGATGTAGACTTCTTCAATCTAGATTTTTGACGGTCAAGGCGAAATATCCATGAATAAGAATGATTATATCTCTTTTGTGCTAGCTGGGGATGAGCTGTCACGACGGTGAAATGTCGACCGAACAGGTAAGGGCGGAACTTAGCAATGAACCAAACAAGTGCCAAGCATTCACGTTTTGTTATGGAGTAGTTTCGCTCTGGTGCTGAAAGAAGACGGCTAGCATACGCGATCACGCGATTGGTGTCCCGCTGTCGTTGGGACAAGATAGCGCCAATGCCATGGCCGCTTGCATCAGTGCGAACTTCTGTGTAGGCCTGCGGATCAAAATGACCCAACACTGGTGGACTGGTAAGGCGATTGATAAGCGTTGCAAATGCTTCAGCCTGGTTGGGTCCCAACGAAAAGTGGTGTCCTTTTTCAGGAGGTCTGTGAGAGGACGAGCGATTTCGCCAAAGTTCTGGATAAATCGCCGAAGTTAGAAACACAGCCCTATGAAACATCGGACATCGGTAGAAGAACGCGGAAGTGGAAACTCATCAACGGCACGAACTATGTCAGTATCAGGCTGTACGCCAGCAGCGTCAACCAAGTGACCAAGTACTCGTATTTGGCGGCGGCCGAAATGTCATTTTGCAGAATTGAGTTGTAGGCCGGCTGGTCGAAAAACATCAAGGATAGCTGAGAGGCGGTGGAGGTGGCTGTCAAACGTCGGTGAAAAAGCAATGACGTCATCAAGGTAGCAGAAGCATGTGGTCCATTTGAATCCGCGTAGAAGAGAGTCCATCATGCGCTCGAACGTAGCAGGAACATTACACAGTCCGAAAGGCATCACTTTAAATTGGTAGAGAACATCTGGGGTGACGAAGGCGGTCGTTTCGCGATCTCGTTCATCCACTGCGATTTGCCAGTAGCCAGAGCGCAAATCAATCGACGAAAAATAATTGGCACCGTGTAAGCAGTCCAGCGCGTCAGCAATACGCGGAAGCAGATACACGTCCTTTTTGGTAATCTTATTTAGGTGACGGTAATCGATACTAAATCTCCAGGTATTCTCCTTCTTTTTAACCAAAACGACAGGTAACGCCCACGGACTGCAGGAAGGCTAGATAATATCTTTGATGAGCATTTTGTCCACCTCCGTTTGCATCACCTGGTGTTCAGCCGCTGACACATGGTAGGGACTCCGGTGTATAGGAACATCACCATTTCGGTTAGGTGGGTGACGACACGGGTAATCGCCCTAGTGGGCGATTTCCAAAATCAAAGATGTATTAATAGGACAACAGAATGCGGCGAAGGGCATCGGCGTAAGCAGGTCGTAGGTCTGGAGCTATCATTGTCGTAAACTTGCCGTTGCGTGAAGTAGGAGGGTCGGAAGCCGCAGCACTGTCGAATCCTGGTTCGAGCGTAAGAGCAGCTACTCCACAGTGTTCCAAAAGGGACAGCACAGCGAGAGATAGACCCCCAGGAAGCACTTGCAGACACGGACCAAAGTTAAGAAGCTCGTTGTTGACAACAGTTACAATTGAGATTGGTAGTGCTATTTAGCGTGCCACGAGGACGTCTCAAAGTAGCGACACCACGCAAGGACCATACCGAAGTGGTGGAGAAGGCGGCATCAGGACGAAGGTCGCAGCACCAGGTTGCAGTTGAACTAATTCTGTAGAACTAAGTCGGGGCTTGCGGTCGTCGGTCGTGTCGGCAAAGTAATGCGGCAGTTCAAGGCGAAGGCTGCCGGTTGCACAGTCAATAAGTGCTGAATGAGCAGCCATAAAGTCGATTTCAAGAACCCCTTCGTGGGGACACTGGGTCAGTACAGTAAACAGGACTAACACTCGACAGCGGGCAATGGTAACAGGGGCGGCGCACATTCCCATCACGGCTGTTGTACTGCCAATAGCTACTCGGACGGCAGGCAACTCGGCAGGTGTCAGGACTTTACGGAGACGGCTACGCAGATCTGATCACATAACCGGCACCTGAGCGCCAGTACCGATGAGGGCTTTAACGGTGTAATATACGCGTGACCGTGCACTTGTGGTGTTGTGGGACCGACGCAGGAGGAGACAAAAAGAGAAGCAAAACTGAGAAGAAAGGAGAAGAGGAAGAGGAAAGCACGAGGCACGGGCGAAGGAGAGCGTGAGCTGCGGGGCTCGAAAAGGCTGGCGGCAAGGAGGCGGTGCCGGTTCGGGAAGCGGCCGCAGCGCCTCTCAAGACGGAGCCAGGAGGCACCCTGCCGTCTGAAGGAGCCAGACTGTCCCGGGGACGTTCACGGACAACGGACCAGGCTGTTCCGGAGACGTTCACGGACGACAGGCCAGACTGTCCCGGGGACGTTCACAGTCCACGGATCAGACTGTTCCGGGGACGTTCACGGACGACGGCCTACGGTCGAGCGGTGTTGAAGTCACGGAGTGGACTGGCCGGTCAGGCGAGAGGACACGGCCTTGGCCCACGACCCAGGCTCCGTGGACCGCTGTTGACGCAGTTCCGCACCCGGTCTCACCGACGTCTCCAGGAAAACATAGCTCCAATCCACTCATCGACCGTGCTGGTCGCCACAACCGAGCTTGACGTGGCAGGCAACGTCGACAAGGGGCTTTGCGATTCATCCTCCGCGGCGCCCTCGGTTACCACCCCGTCGTCTGAGCCGACGCAACTGCCCGGGTAGATCCGTGCGTCACAATCATCGTGACTTTACTATTTACCGCGTCATTGACGGGCGGACCATTATATTACTTAGTGACTGTAAACCTTTCAACGCATTTTTTTATTTATTCTTTCATATGTGCCATACAAGTGATAAGGTCTTATAAGTGTACAAACGGCTCTGTCTATTACTCGCTCCAAGGTTGCCCTTTGAGTGCGCAACACTAAACCAGAACCTGTCATCACAAATTGGCGTCCACGACAAGGACGAAGTCGTACGTTGCTTCATAATTTGAGAAGAAACAGCCGGAAATGAGTTTCACGGATTTAGTCACCGTAGCACAGCGGTTAGGGTTACATGGGGCAGACTTGGACAATTGGGTTCAAGACCGATGGTCTATAATATGCAAGAAAGCGGAAAAGGAGCGCGAGAAGCGATTGGCGGAACGAGCAGTTGAAAAAGCCTGTCTAGAAGAACAACTTTGCAAGGTACGCCTTCGCATCAAATGCATAGATCAGGCACTTCCTGATACTTGCTCCGAAGGTACGAGCTTCATTTGTGGGCATGCAATACCGGAGTACGATGACGACCAAAAAGCTTTATCTAGCATAGCGTGAAACCTTTGCAATCGGAAAGTGTCTCATGTAAAGACAACTTGTAATGATGACATCGTAGGCAGAGATACTGCTTTTTCCAAAGACATTTGCTCACGCAGCAAGGAGCGTATTGCATCCGCATGTCCACCAGTGTTGCACGAGCCCAGCGCAGACGATGACCGGCTCGTACATGTGTCCGAGCTGCCATGCATCCGCCTCGTTGAAGAAACTAAAATTAAGACTTTGAGAACTGATTACCTCCTCGCAGTTAAACTTAGTACGTTGGAGGATTTGTACCCTTTTGAAACTAGACAAGACGATTTTAAGGCTTCTGGGGAAACGCGTTTTGTTTCCATAATAAGTACTTAGGTATCTTTGTTGCATTCCTCTAATCCGACAAAAGCAACTGCTCGTAACGCTATACACACTTGGGAGGGCTTATGCCTGTCTACCAAATCAAATGACGGCTTTAAGGACGCAGAAGTTCCCTTGTATTCCCGTGTGCTCGCGTGTTGTTCGACCATTGACAAGGACGACCCTTCAACCACAAATGACAAAGTTCGGAACTCTAGTACGCAGGCAATGACTTGTTTGATGCCATGCAGAGTCACGACTCTAGCTTTATGTAAAGACGGCTGGGTGAAACTTACAACAGACAACACTAGAGGTCCAATTTTATGCAGATAGAGACATGACTTTCTGCAGCGATATGATCGCTAATTGGCCAGTGTACTCTAACAAGGAAGATAGATCTCTAGTTCCGTTGATGTGGCAAAGAGTCACTTGAAGAGCTAATGATTGACTTGTAGCCTTTGTGGGACTTTTGACTTCGGACATGGTGCCTTATAGACTTGGATATGTTTATTCAAATGACGTGTGTGGTGATAGTCTATCGCGCACTTAGCAGCAGTTTTTGTTTAAAAACTTCTTAAAAGGGGGCTTATGTGATATGTGAAGTGCGCGAGTGCCGTGATCGTAGTGGGTAAGTGCGAGAAGTGAGCAACAATCAAGGAAGCAAGCAAGCGACAGCCATCGTGGCAGACGTGGAATGAGGGAGGCAAAGATGATGACCAGGGTGCGGAAGTAGTGGCCAGTCGAGTTTCTGGCCCAAGGCCGCTCCAGGCTCCCAGCTGGGATCGACATGACATCCAACTTCTTCCTGCAGCCTGCGGTTGGCGAACGTCGCAAGGGCGTCCGACCCAGGCGGCCCAGCGTCTCCAGTGCCGTGCCCGAGCTCTGGCTGACGAACGCCGCAAGGGCGTCCTGCTGTTGCCAGTCTCACTATGCCTGTTCTCACAGCAGCGTCGATCATGGCCGCCTGATGATAAGGTGCCGACCGACGTGGGAGAAATGAAGCCCTTATAACGGTAGCAGAGATGAAGCCCTTGGACTTAAGAGCCCGGTAACAAGACCTCTACCGTACTAAGGCTACCTATCCATGCTCCCAACATCACAGCGGAACTTGCGCAACTTCCTCCTGCATTGTTGGATCCCTGGTGTTCGCCAGGGGGCGACCAGGATTTTCTTCGGCGGCTTCTAGTTTCGCCACCGCTACTTCACTTTGAGCTCCGCCTCTGTCGACGCTTCTAGTCCATCCCACAGCTGCAGTGCGAACCATGAAACTGTAGGCCCCTTCTGACTTTTATACTTTCTTTCTAGACTTAATCCTCTTTTATTTTTGTGATTAGTTTGTCGAGTTTCGTTTTCTCTTTTCGCTGTATTTTCTTTAATGAATGGCTTGTTGTGGTAAAGAACGGCTTCGTCATTTCATGCGCTGAGGCTGTGCCTCAGTGTCACAAACAAGCGCGCAATCCAATCGCGCGCCGCGCGTCACGCAATCCAGCGAAAGAACACTCCGGCCCCGCGGCAACTTCAACAGAGGGGGAGAGCACATACGCCTCAAACAGCTAAGCGAACAACGGCGCCGAAACGTCTACAAGAGCCTCGACGAAGCGACGTTAACCAGAGAGAGAGAGAGCCCACGCGCTCGCCGAGACACCTTCTCACCCGGCGAGTCGAGAGAGATAACTACAGCGTGAGCATGCGCCAACAGCATGAGTCATCACTCCCCCCCCCCCCCCCCCCTCGACAAAGCTCCGACAGCAGCGGTCCAAGGTACGAGAAAACACGAGAAGCTTCCCAAGCTTTGGCCATGCTACGAGATCACGACTCCAATTATAGGAAGGTTCGAGAACGCATGTGGAAGGTATATAACCGCCGTGCGAGAATCAGAGTGTGGAGTTCAAGGAGTTCAGTCCGCACCGGTAAAGTGATGTAACGTGAAGACCGAGCGCCTGCGGTAGAAGGGGATTCCCCGGCAAGCTAGTCGACGAGTTCATCGAGCGTCTGCGTTTCCGGAAGAAGTTCCTTCTTCGAGATTTGTCCCGAGCTACGCCGAGACCGTCTGACTCCAAGACCAACACTGGTGAATACGATTGGACACTTAGTGTTCCTTTTCATTTTGTACTTTACGTGTTGGACTCTTAGTGCTTGTCGTGAATTATTTTCTTGTGTTTGTTAATACCCATCTGATTTGTATTGTGTTGTGTCTAGCCTAAGTGTGCAAGTGTGTGTGTGTGTGTAACTGCCTTGTGTGAAGAATATATTGAGTTTTGACAACTCTGGGCTCTGACTCGGTCTTTGGACAGCAACCGGCGTTCACTGGCGCTCCAGCGGGCCCACTCTTAATTGTCCTTGCTTTCGTGGGATTATTTTCGGAAGCTGATAAGTCGGCTTTGGAATTTGGTCCGGCGTCTGCGCCTCGTTCTCGGGGTCTGTGACACTCAGGAGCGAGTAATTTATTGAAAGAACCTCATCACAAACGGGTACATCATCAACAAAAGCTGTCAGCCCTTCCACTGGGGTGAAATGGAAGACCACCGAAGCTGTACTATGGTGGGAATTATGTATTTCCATTTATGACGATTAAGATGTGATGGTGTAATTGGTTATTTGAACTATTAAAGAATGATTAAGATACAGGGTGTTTCAGCGAACACTTTCAAAAATTCCTAAAGGTTGCCTGCGGCATCAAGCCCAGTTCTAGTTATTGAGCTGGTCTACTCGAAGAGGCGGACACTACTTGCAGCAGAAATTGAAATGCATAATCGAATAATTAACAAAATTCACTAATTAAGTTTTTAACTAATTACCTGATGGCTCATATTGCAATTTACAAATTGTAGCCGTGGAGTTCGCAAAGCGGATCTACTTGGAACGAATTCTCGGGATGACACCAGTTTCGAGATATTAATTCCCGAACTTTGCGGAGAAATGCAATGGCGTTCCTGTTAAGTTCTTAACAAAACGTCGCTTTATGCATTGAAGTGAAGCACAAAATTAACTGCAAGTTATCGACGTGCCCGACTACCGGAATTGCGGCACCTACCGTACGCTCAGTGCTGTTTCTACATCTGACGCATTGTCCAGAGATGTATTTGGTTCTTCCATCGCTGGAACCCTTATAGCGGCCCATGGAGCGTTCCCAGCTGCTGTCCCTCTTGGAAGAATTTCGTTCGTCTTTGGACATGGGGCAAGCTTCCTTGGGTCGAACTTCAACTGTAACGCACCACATCGACACTGGCTCTCACCCATCATTGCGACAACGCCCATATCGCGTTTCTGCCAGCGAACGTCGTGTGATTAACGAGCAAGTCGACGACATGCTTCGGCGCGAAGTAATTCGACCCTCGAAAAGTCCATGGGCTTCTCCTGTCGTACTTGTTACAAAGAAGGACGGCTCCGTAAGGTTTTGCGTCGATTATCGCCGGCTGAACAAGATCACTCGCAAGGACGTCTATCCCCTGCCACGCATAGACGACGCAATTGACTGCCTGCAAGGAGCCGAGTTCTATTCATCTCTGGATTTGCGCTCCGGGTATTGGCAAGTGCCTATGGAAGAAGTCGATCGACCGAAAACAGCCTTTATCACGCCCGACGGCTTGTACGAGTTTAACGTCATGCCTTTTGGACTCTGTAATGCGCCCGCGACATTCGAGCGCATGATGGACACAGTTCTGCGAGGCTTAAAGTGGCACACATGTTTGTGCTATCTTGACGACATTGTAGTTTTCGCGCCCGACTTCCCCACGCACCTCGAACGCCTCCGGCGTGTTTTGACGTGTTTATCGAACGCCGGCCTACAATAAACTTAAGAAGTGCCGATTTGCTGCACGGCAGCTCACGATACTTGGCTATGTCGTATCCAAAGACGGAATTCTCCCCAACCCCGACAAACTTCGCGCCGTTGCCGAATTCCCCAATCCAACGTCCATCAAAGAATTGCGCAGTTTCATCGGTCTATGCTCATACTTCAGACGCTTCATTCGGAATTTCGCCGCCATCATATCGCCCCTGACGAAGCTCCTAGGGAGCAACGGGCACCTCACCTCGTGGTCATCAGAGTGCGACGAGGCGTTCACGAGTCTTCGTCGTTTGCTGACTTCCCCCCCAATTTTGCGCCACTACGACCCGACGGCCCCTACAGAGGTCCACACAGATGCCAGCAGTGTTGGCCTTGGCGCTGTCCTCAAGCAACGCAAGCAAGAGTTCCCTGAGTATGTCGTCGCTTATGCCAGCCGAACGCTTACGAAAGCCGAGAACAATTACACCGTGGCAGAAAAAGAATGTCTCGTGATCATCTGGGCTCTTACTAAGTTCCGGCCATATTTGTATGGCCGCCCATTTGATGTCATCACGGACCACCACGCACTATGTTGGCTGGCGTCATTGAAAGACCCGTCCGGTCGTCTTGCACGTTGGGCACTTCGCCTGCAAGACTACGACATCCGCGTACTCTACCGCAGCGGACGACAGCACTCGGACGCCGATGCCCTCTCGCGCTCTCCCTTGGCTGACAAGAATATATCTCAATTGACTGTGTCTTCCATCGACCTTCGCACCATCGCTTCCGAGCAGCGCAAGGACCCCTGAATTGCGTCGCTTATAGGCTGGCTCTCTTATCCATCGACCAGGTCAACAACCCGCGCGTTGCGCCGTCAAGCTCACCATTTCGCCATTCGCGACGATCGACCTGCTTCACCGGCGCAATTACTGCTCCGACGGCCGCCAGTGGTTGTTAGTAGTGCCTCGCAGCCTGCGTTCCGAAATATGCGCAGCTTTCCACGCCGATCCCCAGTGTGCCAACTCTGGGTTTTCAAGACTTACCAGCGCCTTCAACAGCGGTACTACTGGCGAGGGATGTACAGCTACGTTCAAAAGTTCGTACGCTCATGTCCCGATTGCCAGCGCCGGAAATCTTCACCCCACCTCTCTCCAGCTGGGCTGCAACCTTTACCTTGCCCCACCCGGCCCTTTGGGCGCGTCGGTATAGATTTGTACGGGCCCCTTCCCATGACATCCGCTGGAAACCGCTGGGCCATTGTGGCGGTTGACCACCTTACGCGATACGCCGAAACTGCGGCGCTTCCGGCAGCTACAGCGCGCGACGTTGCCTCCTTCCTGCTTCGTCGATTCATCCTACGTCATGGGCCACCCCAGGAGCTGCTCAGTGACCGCGGACGTGTCTTCCTCTCCGAAGTAGTTGAAGCTATTCTCAAAGAGTGCCACGTTGTCCATCGCACAACAACGGCGTACCTTCCTCAAACCAATGGACTCACGGAGCGGTTCAACCGTACGCTCGGCGACATGCTCTCAATGTACGTCTCCTCCGACCACACAAACTGGGACGCCATTCTGCCCTTCGTCACCTACGCGTACAATACCGCTACGCAGAGCACTACTGGTTTTTCGCCATATTTCTTATTGTATGGCCGGCGCCCATCGCACACCATCGACACAATGCTACCATACCGGCCCGACGCATCTGAATGTGCCCCCATTTCTGATACGGTGAGACATGCCGAAGAGTGCCGTGACCTCGCCCGGGCTTTTACCTCCAATGACCAAGAGCGCCAGAAGAACACTCGCGGTGACACCACCTCTGCGCCCACCTTTCTTCCTGGAACGCTTGTGTGGCTCTCAGTTCCTTCCGCTGCACCTGGTCTGTCTCCCAAGTTAATGCCTAAGTATCAAGGTCCCTACCGCATCGTCGAGCGTGCATCACCCGTTAACTATGTGATTGAGCCCGTTGAACCATCTTCCGACATGCGCCGTCCCGGACGCGACATTGTCAACGTCGAGCGCCTCAAGCCGTATTATGATCCCCTAATAGTGACGAACTGTTAGGTCGCCGGACGGCTCCCTTTTTCGTCCCCGGGGTAATTGTAGTGAAGAAGAGGGACGATGCAGTGGGGCATCCCAGAGGCGTAGCCAGGGGGGGTTCAAACCCCTCCCCCCTCCCCCCTGGAAAAAATGGAAATGGAAATGCATATGGAAATGCATATGGAAAAAACTGTCACGGTGTTTGTCAAGGCTTTGACACTCTGTAAAGTTTTGGGCGAGAATGTGACGGCCGCATTCTGAAGCAAGAAATCGCAACAAATGACGCAACAAATGCGGCAGCCGCATTTTAGATGATGGCGAAAACGCTCGAGGCCCGTTTACTTAGATTTAGGTGCACGTTAAAAACCCCATGCAGGTGGTCGAAATATCCGGTATACATTTCCGCCGTTTTGCTTTCAGGTGCCGGTTAGGCCGCGCTCGCGCAGGATCTGCGCGAGAAACGTCTCTTGTTTGCGATTGCGCCCCTACGGAAGGCTGGTAATTACTGTTGTGTTGTTGAATCTCAAACCAGCAATTACGGAAGGCTGGTAGTTGCTGTTTTGTTGTGGAATCCCAAACCAGCAATGTACACACGAAGGGGTTGATGACAGCAGTGAAATTCCACCGACTCGCAACAGAATGCACGAAACAGACAGCCGACAAGCATGAATTACTGATGTGCGCAGTACAGAGTAAGTAAACTCTTGTTGCAGGCGCTGACAGTTCTCGTCGTAGTTCACGCGTCCTGAGAAATTGATTATGTGCACTACGCACTGAACAATTAAGACGGGAGTTCATTCCTGCATCACTAGTACACCAATCAGTCGAGATTCTGTGAGGTACAAGGCCGCTCCCTGTTTGCACCGGCGTAAGTGAAGCAGAAATGAGTTGCACGCACTACTTAAAATGCGTACACATGCCATATTTATGCTGTGCGGTGAAATATTCTGTACAATTTTGAATCTGTTGACGTAAAGGCAAATGACGGCTGCACGCTCGCACACAGCGGAAGACACAGCGGCCCATGCACTTGCCGCAGGAAATGCAACCCTCTCGTATGAGGGAGCAGGACGACGAAAGCTTCGAAAAAAAAAAAAAAGTTGCAGTGGCTTAGCTCGGCTATGCCAGGATATACGTAGCGTTAGCAAAGGTTCAGCTGATTATTCTTAGCTTTCCTGGTTGTCTAGATTGTCAAGGATTAGCTTGATTGTCATGCTTACTGCTGCTCCAATGACACACACGCGGTATAAGTATTATGTGGCACATGTATATTTATATCCTGGCATAGCCGAGCTAAGCCACTGCAACGAACGCCGCTTTGCTAGACGTTCGTCCCTTTGCTCCAGTGTCTCCGCAGCACGTTTAGCCTTCTTCTGTTCATTCCTCCTACGCTCAACCTCTAATTGCCAGGCAACTACTTCGGGATCCGATGAGTCAAGCTTCTCCGTTCTTCTGCGCTGTTGAGCAGCATTTGCGCTCTCCTTCTCCATGGCTATAGACGTCAGACTCTGGAGTTTTGCATAGGGTGCCTCGATGCTCAGCGCCGCCGTCCAGGGTGGAGACAACCCCGCTGGCGCCGCCATATTGTGTCACACGAGCTGAGACTCAGCTACGCTTGCGTTCATAAAGTGTTACTCGCGGCGCGCTTCCAAGTGCTTTGCCTTGATGAGGATTTTTTTATCGGTGTCCCATCTGCATATCTTTATAACCAATAGCCGTTAACTCGTCGAAGGTCGAAGACGTAAATGTATGGCGCCGGGAACATGCCCCAAGTTGCCTAATTCAATCACATTTAATATGCCGTGTGTATGTTTAAAATACGCACTATTTTTTTTGCGCTTCGATGCTTGGTATATAAGGTTTGCGACCCCCTGTGTGTGGAAGTTTTTCTTTTTAGCTGTTGTATTTTGGTTTACACGTCACGCCTCCTTTACCGTAGCCAGCCACTCGCGCACGGCGGTTAGTTTCCCTTGCGTTGCGCGTGCTCTTCGCGTTCGTTGCAATTATTTGACGATATCTACGCGCAATTTTGCTTTTTTTTCGCCCACAAAACTGTGTGCTGACAGGATTAAGCTGGTGTAAAAATAACTGCGATGTGAAAATAAGGTTTAGTTAGTACTGTAGAGAAAAATGTAGCGTAACTTGTCTGTGTCAATCTTGCGTAGTACACACAAGAAATCAAACGATGCACAAAATACATTTACTTATAATGTCTAGTACAATCAATCATGAAAGAGATATGTACATGAAAAATTATATGTAGGCTCGACACACAATTCGGGATAGAGAGAGTTTTTTTTATTTATTCATTACATGGGGGGGGGGGGGGGGGGTTCAAGTGAGTACATCAACCTTATTACACACAATATAAATCGAAAACAAGAATGCAAACAAGAAAACGCAACCGCGGGTAATATTAATCAAGATATCCAGCCAGATATCCAGCCAGAATACATACATCAGCTACCATCGAATACGTCGCATCAGCCAAACACATCGATGGCGAG
>NW_023605752.1:0-45163 GCF_013339745.2 Dermacentor silvarum
TGGTGTTGGGCTGCTGAGCACGAGGTCGCGGGATCGAATCCCGGCCACGGCGGCCGCATTTCGATGGGGGCGAAATGCGAAAACACCCGTGTACTTAGATTTAGGTGCACGTTAAAGAACCCCAGGAGGTCCAAATTTCCGGAGCCCCCCACTACGGCGTGCCTCATAATCAGATCGTGGGTTTGGCACGTAAAACCCCATAATTTAATTTTAATTGAAATGTAATCCTAAAATCTGAAGGTAAATACAGCATTTCAGCTGTCGTGATGCATTTCATTTTAAATGCATCCGTAAAATTAAAGTCCTCTTCGCCCTACTGGTAAATTCACTGCTTATTCACCTGCACGGGCAGTAGACGAAAGTGAAACGTCTTGGTACATGCGTTAAGTTATGTTAGCTATTACAGTGTTTTCAAAAACCTCTACATTGTACCACATTAACTCGACAGTTCTAACCATAATTTCAGCGACATTGGAACAAACTTTAGCGAAAATGTGACATTTTTATCTCTGTTTAGCGACACGCTAGGAAAACGTTTGCAACACCGACTCCTGCATCACCCTCCTACCAAGATAGTGAGCTAGACAGGGTACCTGGCACACTGTACTACCACCCCAATTTAGCTCACTGTACAATACCACCCTGACAGCCTGGAAGCCCGTCCTGACAACCCACTTCCCATTCCCTCCTGGTATAGAGACACAAGTATATAGTCCATAGCAGAAGTACCCTTCAAAACAACCTAATAACGATGTTTTCAAACAAACAAACGCATAACTCCCGAGAACTGACATGCTACTGTTTTCTTATTCGTTTTCAGGCTATAAAAGAGCTGGATCTTTTCTTAAACCGCGAATGTCATGGTCCGCTTGGCGACCCGCGCTCGCTTCCTGCAATATTAGCGCAGGAAGCGTTTAACAAGGCTTCTGAAGTGCGTCGACAGTGCTGTGGTTCAAGCAGCGAGGCAGAGGCAGAAAAGGTAATAAGCTTGCATACTATCCTCGAGCGTCTCTTGCATATCAGTCTCAAGGAACTTGACAACGTTCTCAACAGAGACGCGTGTAATTCATAAAGAAAGATAATTACGAGACAAGCGGAACGATGAACTGGACAATGCGCATAGTAGCTCAATTTCTTGTTTCATTTTGTTGGCGCAGCTATACAGCCAACAAAATTATGCCATAAGCTTGTAGGTTGCTTCGTGTACTTGTCTGACTAGGGCCAATCATTAGGATAATCGGGATTGTTCAACGTATGCATGGAGCGGAGGGGTGCTTCCCAAGCGACTCCTGATCGCAGAAATCGTCGATGACAAATTGCTGAAGCGCAGTCACGCCAATACGGTAGCGCTAAGCGGTACTCAGCGGTAGTGAACCTGTATAGTATATATAGTATAGTATATGCTCCTAATGCTGCTTAGCATTGTTGTATGGTAATGTTGTATTAGTAAGCAGGGGCATTAAGCGGCCCCTGTATAGAGTAATGCTCCTGCGGAGTGAGAGGTTGGAATCGAGGCGTGCTTGGTAGTACCGAGGTACCACACTCGTCACGGGCTCGCGTACTCACTCGGACTGTTTCACCCGAATAGAGTGACGGCGCAGATGCTTGACATTTCTTATCCACGCAAAGACAGACGTCGAGTCCAGTGACGTCCAATACATGTCGGCTGCCTACGCGAGCAGTAAATAGAGCCAATATATGCAATAGCGGAACCATATGTCAAAAAGCGCAACAGTTAGCCGTGACAGCAAAACAAGCGAGAGGTTTACGAACGACAGAAAATTGGAAGGAGCGTTCTACCTATCTCCGATTAACACTGGCACCGGTAGCGGGAAAATCTGAATCCAATCCATCACTGTAGGGCGAGGGGAAAAAGCATGCGATTTCATTCGTAACGTGATGGCATCGAGAAAAGCTGCATGTGTCCGGAATTTGCGGTGTCGACTCTAGAAATGAGGTGCAAATGGTGGCAACGTCCGTCTAGCGTATTGTTGTGACTTGGGTAGCGTTTGGGCCGGTGATCCTTCAGCCAGAGGGATGAGAACGTCCGGGAGTAAGAGCGATAGAAAAAAAATTTTATTCTACATATTTACGGTGCCTCCAAATATGGAAGCCCACTCTATGGGGGAGCTCTTTGATAGTCTCAGCTCACTACATGTCTGAGCACATATCAGAATACGTCGGCACACCCCACTGCACGCAAGGTGTCTTCTTATAAAACATTCGTCTTCCCTAGTTGACCCGACTAGGGAATCAGATGACCTTGATGCAGCCAATCAGAGGGGTCGTATTGTTCACTGAACTAGGCAGGCATGCAACATCGCCATGACCATTGGAGCCCTAAAGGTCCCACTCTTTAACCTTACAACAATAACGCACTTACTCTCCCTCTCTCACTAGCGACATACCTGTAATCACTAACATGCAGTACTGTAATTATATGTTTTCGACGAGAACACTCACACAACACATAAATGTTTCAAATGCATTGTAGCTGAACAAGGAGTCACAATATGTCGCTGCCAGCGCTCTACAGTCCACGGCTTCCGTAGCCCGGTCATCCATAAACGATAATAAGTTTACGAATAAGCTATATCTCCAGCACGCCCACTATGCAGTGGCGTAGCCAAGAAGTTTTTTTCCGAGGTTGGGGGGGAAGGGGGGGGGGGGGGTCGCGTGGCCTGTGTTTCCCCTCCCTGACTGCTATGTACAGACCACGGTGTAAGATATATACTCTTTAGGTGGGGACACTCGCGAGGCGCGATCGACCAGATAAAGTAGCAACAGCGCGCGTCAATCGGTCAGGTGCCGGCAGCGGATACCTATCGGCGGTACGAGGCAACTTCAAGACAGAAAAGGTTTTATCTACAGTTGCTATAGCAACCGGGCGATTCGCGGGAATCCGAAATGGTTGCGCGACGCGTGAAAGTAGGTCACCGCAGGGCGCGAGGGAAGAGGGCATCGCCTTGACGGAGCAGATACGGCGGCGCAGAAGCGCCGGTTTCTATAGCAACATTAGATAAAACCTTTTCTGTCTTGAATTGCATCGTACCGCCGATAGGTATCCGCTGCCGCACCTGACCGATCGGCGCGCGCCTTTGCTAGTCGATCTCGCCTCGCAAGCAAGCCGAGAAGTGTCCCCACCTAAAGAGTATATATCTTACACCGTGGTACAGACTGACGCTGAAATTCCCGTTCGTGCTTCCGCCCACAGAGTCAAAGAGAGCAGCGAGACATCGTGGACGGAATGATCGGAGTGATTCGAAGGCTGACGGACGGAGTGCTCGGCTACGTGGCCGACTGCGAGGCGTCCGAGGCATCTGAAGCCTTGCGAGATATCGCCGCCGGCATAAGGAACACGTGACTACGCCCACATAGATATGACCTTACAATCGCTCTCAGTATTCATGCGGAACGCACCGGCTCGCGAGTGACACGGCCCCTCGACTGATAAGCCGCAGAGCGTGACGTCACGAGGATGCGACGACGCTGCTGTCACTGTACGCGCAGACAAAAAAAAAAAAAAAAAAAAAAAAAGAAACAAAAGAAAAGAAACGAACGCGCAACTACCGACTCTGCAGCGTGTTTTCTTCTCACGTACTTACGTGTTCTTACGACCTCTCCAGCGGCATCCAGAAACATTCAGAAGGTAAGCGCACTGATGGTGAACCACTGTACAGTGATGACATGCCTGCAGCTGCGCGACACGCTAGCAACTCATAGTGCAGGGGTATTACTCTGGACATTATCAAATTCCACCATGCTGTCGAACTCGACATCTTGTCAGTTATGATTGGCCCAGAGGCCTGCCATAGGGGCTCTCCGATTGGCTCAAAATTCCGCCATTACACAATCCCGACAAAATGGCGGAATTTGACGATGTCCGGAATAGTACCAATGCTGCAAATTTGAGCCTGTTCCTTCACCTTGGCGGTCGCAGAAGGAATTTTCTGTGTAGGAAAATCTACGCACGCACACACAAAAAAAAGCACTGCAATGTGTATAAGGACCAAGTAATCGAAACACCTTTGAAAAAAATATCGAACATTTTGCATACACTTGCATGACAGCATAAAATGCCAGAGGTAATCGGTCACTGGGAAAAAATCCGCCCCCATTCCACAATGGGAAAGCGGATGTACAGCGAAGCTGTTGCCGACGTTAGACAAGCACCACCACCACAAGCGACGTACGTCACGCCCGCACGCACGTGTGCGGAAGTGCAGCGTACATGCTCATTATTCTAGGCGCTCCGCCAAGCGCAAGTGCCTTATTAAACTAATTCAATTTTCTCAAGGTAAATTGCATCAGAAAATTCGTAAAGTACAACTCGCACACAAGCTGCAGACATGATAGCTTCGGACTGTAATTCGAATATACATAGTTTGCACGTGCGTCACTTCCGCACCGGTCCGCGAGCCTGTCCGCCATCTTTAGGCACCTGCGGGCCTGCGGAAGCGTGCTGGGGCAGGCTGCGCGCGCTGACGCGTTGTTGATCCGAAGTTCCTTCTCGCGTCGTGATCATGCCAATCTGCGCGATTTTCGGTTGCCGCACAAGAGGTACCACTGCCGCGAAGCCGAGCTACGCAGAACCGGGCGGCGTATTTCTATTTCAGCCCCCGTACAGCGCTCGACCGCTGGCGCCGCGCTGCGCCGCTCGCGCGTACCATGTTTCTAGCCGCCGCCGTTGGAACGGAGGAGGCGTTGACGGAGAACACGCTGGGTTGGGGGTGACTAGCCTGCTGTTAGGGGATCGGTGGTATTCATAAACGCATCACTGTTTTGATGATCCAAATATAATCTCACTATCAGGGAGGGCGCAGTCTACCTGACTGGAGCAGTATTTTTTTATTTGGGACGCAACCGGGCGTAGGTCCACACCAAACGTAATAACATGGCAGTGCGAACGCACAAGAATGCTGTCGGAGAAACGTCGGTGCCTGTGGCTTTCCCGGATAAATCGGAAGGACCTGAACAACCTGCGTGTCGTCACTTTGTTTCGGACGAGTATATAACACGCCAAAACACTGCACATCACGCATGATCGTAAAAGGGCGGCAGCGAAAGCCCCGTACTGGTTGGTGAGCGCCCGCTCCCACACGCATAGTCGCCTTTACCGCTCTGAAAAACGCCCGTGTACTTGTGTTGTAGTGCACGTTAAAGAACTCTGGGGGGTCAAAATTATCCCGGAACCCTCCACTTCCGCGTGTTTGACAATTAGATCGTAGTTTTAGCACGGAAAACCCCAATTTTGTTTTGTTTTTTAACGGCCTACAAACTGCTTCGCATCGTCATTTCTTGGTATGTGTGCTTCGCTTAGCGATATGCTAAGCAATATTTGAATGTCTGCATGCTCTCAATATAGTGGGCTACTTCTATTTAACGCAACAAAATTCACATGCACGGACCCATGCACCTAACTCTAAACCAAAACTCGCAGAAAGAAACGAACACACGTTTTGAAGCTTGGGGAAAAAGTGCATATAGGTGAACCATTGTGGCAAGAAAGCTTTCCCTGAACGAAGCAGCACAAAAAATACTGAGCCAGTTTTCTCTGCCGCACGCCAAGAAACATATGCTTTCATTGACTCACCTCGCCGAGGACGATGGTAAGACCCGACGACAGGCGCTTCGCTGCAACCTTCCTCATCCAACCGCTCGTGAAGTAATTGTGCGCCTTCAGCGATTTGTAAGCCTTTATTTCGTTCAGCGTGACGTAGCTCGTGGACGGGACAAGATAATAATATCCACGTACAACGTGGCCGGGTGTGTTATCCATGCAGCTAGTATGGGTCCACGCCGTCGCACATTCCGACCTTTTCTTTGTAGCGAGCCCGCGTCGGCCCTACAAGTTCGTCCATGTAGAAAGGGTAAAATTCAGGGCTCCTGACTTTTGCCATCGCAAAGCTTTCACGAAAGCAAACACGCGGCGCTAACACGTAGAAACGAACGCCGAACACAAACGCAGCGGGCCAGCGGCTAGTAGCGAGGTGCCTAGCGATGGCGGACGGTCGGGGCAGGCGGCGGATATGACGTCACGTGCAAACTATGTATACGAGAAAAAGGGCATCGTCACGTGACGATTCGCCTAATGACGTAATCTGATGACGTCAAACGTGACGTTACGCGATGACGTCTTCATCAGGTGACGGTGCCACCCGATGACGTCACGTGATGCCTCTTGGAGAAGCAGCACGCTGCGCGCTTCCCGCTTCTTTGCGCTGTCTCTGGGATCGGCCCACATTTTTGCGTGAGCACCGCGCACGCGGACACGAAAAATCTCGACCAACTAGAGGCTAACAGCTTCGCTGCAAAACAAAGTGCGTCGGGCACAGTAGCAATTCAGCTTAGTACAACGCAGAAACAGTCTGCAGGAGGGATTAGCGGTGCTTCGCGATTGGTGTTTAACCCTCCCTCATCCGACCGTTGTGGCGAGGGTGAGCGCGCGCTCTGTATGAGGAAGAGCGCCGCCATTTCGTTGAAGGAGGAGGAATGAGGACGTAACGACGGGGCTGTTTGGAACGCTGCGTCGCGCCCCGAGAAAGTTCGGTCCGAGACAGACGTTGCAGCAGCGCTTCACGAATAGCTTGAACAGCTCGTTAGAGGATTCTGACCGACGCCGATGTTGCCGACCAATGGCGCCGCCGTGTGCCCGAGACTCCCGAGCAGCGGGGGGCGCGTTTGGCGAGTAAATGAACATACACCTCCAAGTATTGTGTAATAACAACCTAAGCATCTGGGAATTCTAATGTCGTGAAAGTGCGCCGTGCGCGCAGCCGCGTGGTAAAATAGTTCACGGTATTGGTACGCTTTAAATCAAGTGTGAATACTTCCACATACACCTCGTTCATGCAACATGAGGAGCCCCACGTTTTCTTTTTCTTTTTTCTTTTTTTCTGAGAAACCGGTACCCACAGGCAGCTTAGAGATAGGTCCTTTATGGTGATTCAATAGATCCAATCCACATCGCGTCATGGAAACCACCTCCACTCCCTCAACACTGCAAATAAAATCACCCAGCATTCTCGAGCTACATTAGATGACACTAACCTGGCATACACTTCTAGCAAAATTGTTCGCGTCATGTTTTCCCACGCACGCTTTTATTATTAGACTGGTCGCTTAAGAGGCGTTTGGCGGCGCGGATTACCTTTAGCGCCTGGTTCATTCACCGCAGCGTGTCGTTACAGTTCAAAGCGCTCGGAGGAGCTCTCACCTTTGACCTGGGAGTACGGCCGAGATCCGGCAGACTTCTGCTCACGTGAATCAATCTATTGCTCTGTGAGCAGCTGAACGTTTGGCTGGGGCACGGTCTTTCCGGCTCCAATATAGAGAGGGATGCGCATCGTTGCAAACCGAGATGGAGCGCGGTATAAAAGCCATTCATATGTGTTGTAAGGTTCGGCACCATTACAGTCAACTGATAGTAATAGCTTTAAGTCAAAGACATTGAAAACAAAACTGATACATTTTAGTTATAGTCCAATTTAATTTTTGTGCACAATTCTTATTTCCTTATCAGCCTTCAGATGAAGTGTCCACTGCACATAACAAAGCAACTAGGGAGAACATTGTGACTAACATCATTTGAGAACAGAGAAAACCCTCACATTTCGAAAAATCAACGCAAGGATATTCACATCTCAGTGTGCATCATATATATATATTTTTTGACACAGAATAATCTCAACAAAATAAAATAATCAGTTCTACTACCACTCTGTCCATCGTCACTTTCAAATAAAGATGTCATTTGTTCCATTATAAAATGCTTTGGTGCAAAAATATTGAGACCAGGAAACAAAGTTAGCATCAACTAATAGAAAGGGCAATGCAGCTGATGCACTATCAACAATGTTTGAATTGTGCAAGTTGGCAATTTCAATTCTCTATTCCAATTGTTAATTTATTTGAACATGCCTCCTCAGTTGTGACACGTTATATGTAGTGATATCTTTATATAACCTTTATTCTGTTGCAGTTATGCACATGCAACACCTAAGGCACATCTCATGTGCTAATAAACGCACACTTTGAGGCAAGTACAGATGTCATGTGTACTATTCATTAATGTATAATTGCAACAAAACTATCAAGTGGCTTTCGTTCATAAGCTGCTGCACAAATACTAAAAACAGCAAAAGTACTTACTTATCAAATAAGAACCTCATGACAGCACTGCTCATCATTTTTGTGCATGTGAACTCTTTGGTCTGAATGCATTTCTTCAAATACACATTTTTACACTGTGCAGTGAAGTACACATAAATGAAGAAAAAAAAGTGAATATAAAGAAATTGGGTCCGTAATTCATAGGGTAGCAGTCAAACATACTTCTGCTGACTACATGCGGACAGCACTGCCTTGAATGCGAGACCCCCATTTTTGTAAGAAAAACAAAGGAACACAAATATCCAGGATTACAGTGGCTACTGAAATTGAGCAGAAGTAACTTGGATAGCTTGAACAATTAAGCAATTTGTTTTACTTGACTGCTACCCATTTCAAGCCATACACTGTTTCACCAACAAAGTAATTGATGAACTTGCAGCACGAGTCTTTTCTGCCGTGTGCTATAATGTACCATTCTCTGACGAATCGCCTGCACATGTAAACTGAGTCCAGTGTTATAAAACACTGACTCTTTGTGAACAAGGGGACAAAGAATAAAGATAAAATTGTTAATCCTATTGTGACACGTACGTGACCCATCTCTTCTGGATGTTTCTAACCTAACGGCAATATAGGTAAGAGAAAAAGGAGGTGCTCGGCCTCAATCAAGACGCCGCTGGTGCTGTCTGTACTGCGTTTCCGTGTCTGTACATCGTCGGGTCTACAGCAGAGCGGCGGCACGCAAACTGCGCGTACGCGGACGTCCCATCACCGCCACGTGGTCCCTCTTTCAATCACCGCGCCCGCACGCACCGCACCCAGCGTCCGCGATCAACCAAGCAGGACACGTCGCAGGCGGTCGGGGTCCTCTTCCACCGGATCCTGGGCGGACGAAGAGGAGGCCGGAGAGTCGGCCTGCAGCTGCGAGCTGCAATGCGCCGAGCAGAGGTACTGCAGCAGGGGCAGCCGGTACTTGCCGCAGAAGTCCACGAACTGGATGCGCTCCACGTGGCTGTCGAAGTAGACGCCGCCGCATTGCGGGTTGACGCAGTGCTGCGCCGATGCCAGGTACTCGCGCACGCTGGCCGGCAGGAAGGCGCTCGCCTCCTGCGACTCGTGCAGGCCCGCGCGGATCGCGCAGCGGGCGGCCAGCTCGCGCAGGCTGGGCGCCCGGTACGTGAGGTCGTGCACGAAGCGGCCCACGAGCGGGTTGCCGCGCAGGCTCAGCTCGACCAGCTGGCCCAGGCGCACCAGTCCGGGGGGCAGCGTGCGCAGCCGGTTGTCGTGCAGCGCCAGCGAGCGAAGGCTGCGCAGGTCGGCCAGCGAGGCCGGCACGCTGGCCAGCCGGTTGCCGCTCAGGCACAGGCTACGCAGCCGCCATAGCCGACCCAGAGAAGCCGGCAGTTCCTCGAGATGGTTGCCGCCCAAGTACAGAGCTTCCAGGCTGCACATGCGAACGGGAGCAGAAGTACGCGCGGCCATTTTGTGAGGAGTTTCTTGCCGCACAACGCCGAACAATGCGGTGCGCTTTTAACGCGACAGCGTTAAGGGACCCGTGTCGCAGAAAATTTGGTGTCGGCGCCGCCACATGATGAGCGAAATTTTTCGTGTATATATATATATATATATATATATATATATATATATATATATATATATATATGTGTGTGTGTGTGTGTGTGTGTGCGTGTGTGTGTGTGTGTGTGTGTGCGCGCCACGCCTTCCTATATGATATGCGGTATATGCGGGGTTATTGCCACACCATTCTATCACTAAAATTGCTCATACCTTGGCTTACACTTTTTCTTGGCACCCATTGCCTAAGAGTTCTGCTGTTCTATTGAGAAGTCACGATCAGCCAATGGCACGGTCGTGAAACTAAAAAAAAAAAGGGGGGGGGGGGGCATGGAGGTTCTAAAGCATCTTTATAACCTCCGTGTCCAACGTCCTCAAGGGGATGGCGCTGGCAAACAGATGCGGGAGAGCGAATCAGTTGGCAAATAACCTATGCATACATACGCCTCCCTCCCCCCAACAATGATAGGCAAGCTTCACCGTCAAATTATCTTTATAAATTTATCAGGCCCACACGGAGTACTTGATCTGAAGATGTTTTTTCCATACTTGGCTGCTATACGGCATCGCGTTTCACGCGGACATCTCGTGTGCTTTGCAGCTCCGGCGCGAACACTCAAGATGCATCAACAGTCAAGGTGCACCAACAAGCCCACATCGCCACCCTTTTCTAATTATGTTTATATCGCATATTTGGGCACTATATCCATTTCCAAAAGTCCTCTCATATCGTAACATTCGAAATATGCACTGTTAATTAAGCTTGCGATTCGAAGCTTTTACGTGCTAAGAAAGCGAAAAACAAAGCCCCATCTTGTGCTCATACTTAATATGGTCGACGCGCGACCCAATGCCGCGATTCCTTTAAGCGGATAGCTGATAAGCACCGATCAACGCTGGCACACTCAGATAAATGCGGGCGGCGCAGAGTGAGCGAACACGAAACATACCAAGCCCCGGATTATCATATCACCAGCTTACGTCACGCCTCCGCGATGCGCAGTTTCGCAAAAGGAAGGAGACGAACTTTACCACCTACCTCCAAAACGGACTGGTCTTGGATAGGACTACCTCGATTGCGCAGCATAATCATTCGCCCTTAACAAATACGATGCTACTCGGGCTCCCCCTTTCGCGCTCACCGCATAAAAAAAACTTTGCCTACGATACTGGTCATATTACAACGCAATACATCTTTCATTAGATCTGCAAAGTGTGCTATCAATTAATGTTTTGTGTGTGACACACACTCACACAACTGCAAGAAGCCAGCAGACAATGAAATCATGGAAAGCAATGGTTTATTGGCCATTTGTTGCACCGAAGACCACATACTGCGTCACGTCTGCGGTTTAGTGGGTGTGACACATCCACTGTTACGGCCATCCTTGGCGCTGGGTAAAGCTCCCAAGGCTAGGTTTACACCTATACACGTAAATACCTCACGAAGTGGACAGACGGACGGACGGACAAACGCCGTCGTAGTTCAATTGGTAGAGCATCCCACGCGTCAGGCTGGAGTTGTGGGTCCGGTTCCTATATCGGCCGCAAATGTGTATTTTCTCGCACTTTCATTTTCCTCATACTAAACTAAATATATGACGTCTATCGTAATTTAACCATCATCTTCTTATTGTCTGCTATTGGCTTCTTACGGTCGTTACCAAAAATCGGCTGAGCCCCCAATGGATCTGAGTATTCGCCCACAAAAACGTACCACACGCATGGGTTATTAAAAAGCACATGCGTGGTACCTGTTGAAGTGGACGAGTCTCAACACTCGCACATATTGCGCAGCGCTGCCTGCACCTTGGCTAACGCCAACATTCTCAAATCGCCGCCAGCAGATCGAAAAAAAGAAAGAAAGAAAACTGAAGATATTCATTATTATTGTATTCATAGTAAATATTCGCGCGTTTCCGTCTACTTAAAAATGCGAAGCAAGCATAAAATTCCAATGCGCTTACTATTATTTTCCAAACATATATGTTCGAACTATAGGGAATGAAGAAACAGCAAGCTTTCTACCAGTCTGTGCGCGTGCTCGAGGGCGCACACAACATCGCACATCTTGAAACAGAGTGCAGTGTTATCAGGTGACGACGATCATTGCTGCAATGCCAACACACACAACACGCGAAGTACTCCAAATACGGGGGGTGTGTGTACTGCAACCTGGACCAGAGAGTGTGCGACGATTGCCTCGCGCGTGGCCGAGTTTCCATGACCCTGACGCTCGACGACGACGACGCACGGCACATCACGTACGCAGCGGCCATGTAGAGTTTTATCGGAGAGCTGGTAGAGTGAAAGCTGTCGCTGACACGCGGCGTGATTGCTTACCGGCTTCATTTTGGTGCAGAGCCAAGAACGAGGTTTAAGCATCTAATTTCTTCCGTCACGGCACAATAGATATGCCAGGTGTTTCTTGTTTGTGTTATCTTGACCGAATTTCATAAAAAATCACCCGTAGCAGACAGCACAACTCTGCTCCTTGAGCTGTATTACTCCAAGAAGCATACATTACTTAAATGTGAAGTCGAAATACACGACCGAATAAGTGCCTAAATTACTAATTATTGTTTTTACTAGTTACTTTAGGGCACATATTACAATTTACGAAATAGAGCGCACGAGTTCGCAAAGCACATCCACTAAGAATGAATTCCGGGGCTGACATCAGTTTTCAAGATGTGCGTTACGATGAGGAGGGCAGTGTGCATCATCGTGTGATTCTGTTACACAATTTAAGAAGCCTGTTCGCGATGTTACTTCGGCTATTGAACAATTTTTTTGTCATGTTCTAATGTACAAACCCATTGATTTATTTTTAGTCTCACTGCTTTTGAGTAAATGTATGGGTGGAGGGACCTTAGTCAGGCAGAGTTCATCTGCCTTTAGTCCTTTCAAACCAGGTAATGTATCTCTGAATAAACTGAAATAGTGGGACGAAATGCACTGGCATACCAGTTAAACTTAAAGCCCCTCTATTCTTTAGTTAAACTTGTCCCGCCCTGCTTTGGAAGACGCTCATTGGGTAAATGTTAGCGGGACGACTGCGCCTTCCAGCCGCAAGTTCGACAGCACTTATTTCAAATATATAGTGCTAGTTTCAACATTCATTCCAAGCGGACACGCCTTGACAACTTGCCGGCTTCAATTCAACAATCGCAACGTGATTTGGGCCATTGACTCGAAATTTCTATTTGAATTCGCTGCCTCTACGCCCATCCCACCGACAACGAACGCCATTTGTCATGGTCTGTGTGGCGTCGGGAAATGCTGGGGGGGGGGGGCACCGCTGTGTCGTATCGGGTTCGATCGCGATCGAAAGTGCTCCATGTGAAACACGTGTAAGACACAGAAATGCTCTCAGTAGACAACCGTTGAACTGATGTGAATAAAATGCGTTGCGTCTAAGAGAGAAATCTGAATTCTACTAACCGGGAAGCAAACATTTTGATTCAGAGCTGCCAATTTTCGCCAACATTTAGCAAGTTTTAAAAAATATGACAAGTACAAGGTTAGCATATCCGTAACTGCGCACACACACAAAAAAAAGGTGAGGTTCTTTACACAGCATTTGTTAGAGCATTTAAAGCGGCCGCATGTGATAACTTTAGAGATTACGTGAAGTTGCAGAATTACAACACTGGGTTTTGCAAGAGTCCTACCCACAAGTTAGTGGTATATTTAAAGCAATGTATAATAGAGAAGTTTTGTCCGCTTTAGATGTCTCAATGACAGCAGCTTAGATCATTTTTCGACCGTTTTTTATTGCTTATTTAAAGAGTTCCGAACTTACTTTTTCGGTTATTCTTTTTCTTCTTTCTCGATTTTCAAGAAATTTTGTGAAAGATATCAACGGCCTAAATGAAGACACTACTCCTTACAGTCGATAGGTTTTAACATTTACATATAAATGCAACAAACCTCATAATTGGTGCAGTTGATGCCGAGATATACTATTTCTCCGTTCCCGTGTATTTAGACATGAGCTCATGAGGTAAGGCTTGCTAGTTTAGAGTTGTATAGCGACTACTTTAAAGCTGAATAACATTGATAATTATCAATACATTTACTGCGATTTTTCATGTAATTAATGTCCACCTCCTCGAGTAATGTACCACACGCCGTAGAATTGTGCTGTCAAGGCAGGTAAAAAAGAATAGCAACAAGAAAAAGAATAAAAATACTTGTTATACTGGTCATTTTGGCACAGAACTAGCGATTCCTTTAAAGAAAAGATGAAACAGCTGTTGCATCAGAGATATAAAGGCAATTATCTCCGGTAGCACATTATGGGCGCCGATACGGACATTAGAAATTGTGTAATCATCATGGAATAACAATATAAATTCACTGATTGAATTTCTTAATTATTTCAGGGCACATGTTGCGATCGCGGAATTTCAAACCGGTCAGTGCTTAAGTTTAGTATACTGAGACTAACACCGGTTTAAGATGTCCGTCTCCGAAATTTGGCCCAAAATGCTGCTCTACATAGTTTCCGCCCTCAGTGCGGAAGGAAGGCTTTCCGGGAAATAAATGATCAACAGAACACCGACTGACATTTCGCTGCAAGTTTATCTGAAAGCTAGTCACTGGATTATGGATACCAGCTATATGTGATCAAACACTGAGCCCTCATTGGGTTCAATTCGGCGATTGCAACACGTGCCACAATGCAATTTAAAATTACAGCTTTTCCACGGCCAGTTTCGGTTTCGTTTCCAAGGAAGATACTGCGATGTGACGTCATGACATCGTGTGTGGTCACGTATGAGCAAGACATTGCTACGTTTCGGTGCTCGTTCCGGCTCGCTCGGACGCCTCGTGTGCTGCTACTCGGTGTGAGGGCCGAAGTAGCAGCATAGCACACGACCGAGCGAGCGAGTGTCAAAACGTAGCAATGTCCTGCTCTCACGTGACCACACGTGTCATGACATCACAACGCAGTAGAAACGAAACCGAAACTGACTGCAGAAAATATATTTAATTACGGCGCTGTTAGGCAAACATAAACGCCGTTTAAAATACAGCTTTATAGTGTAGTTCACCTATAAACCCTTAAATTAGTTTATCTTCCCCGCGACACACTAGAGGTGTGCTGGACAGGCGTGCGGAACGGGCAAATGTGCCACGCCGAGGTATGCAGGCTTCAATGACTCTTTCGAGAGTACATAGTGAAGTAGTACTTCAAATAAACCTGAATCAATATATTCCCACTTCTGCATAACCTGTATTTTGCTGTGGGTCAATAAAGTTTACCTTTACAGCAGTGTGAGCAATCACACATCCGACCCACATAAGGGACTTGCACATTCTTCGTATCTAGCATCACTTGCTCAATGATCATTTGATATACCCCAAGCACTCATCTAGTCCCAGCAATTTATTCAGAAGCAACATGTCTTGAATAAGTGAGACCCATACGGGGTGGGCATACACCAAACATACAAGGGCACAAAGCTTGTAAGAGCTGTTTGCCACTGGCTGACCACCTTTACTAATAATATGTTAATGCAGTTGACTTGCATCTGCTCTTTGCGAACAGTTCTAGTGCAATACATTTTTTTGTGAACACCAGGCCTACAAGATTGCTCAAATCAAGGTCAAGGATGCACTGAGTGCTGTGCCCTTACCACCCTATCTACATTGAATGACAATGCAATATTCAGCAGTTGAAAGGTTTGTTTCTACTAGTACTTCTAAGACATAAATGTTCCCCCTGTTGTTAGTGCCTATCACAGCAAAGAAAGAGCAACTATTGTTTTTGTATCATCCCTCCACAAAAATTATTTTCCTTCGTGATACCCTTTATTTCATGTCTTCCTTGCTGCTAGGCTTTCTCCTGTGACATGGCTGTAGTCAAATATGCATAAATAAATAATTGAATAAACTGCAAACTTTGCAATGCTTAGAGGATTTCACACTAACAAGTTCAGTTATGTTTCCAGTTGCTTCAATAATGATTCTCTCATTTGGAAGAAGGCAATGTGAGAGAAAATTTTTCAGAATTTCATGGAACAAGAGAAAGAGGAGTAAATTATATTGTGATGAGCATCTATGTGGACATGGTACATTTTAACAATATCTGGGTGGCCCTGGAGAGATACACTCTGCATTTCTTTTTTTGTCATCTTTAAAGGAAGGCAGTAACACAAAAACCTAACACTTGCAACACAGATGCTTCTTCATAACATGTTTGTAATCACATTGCTGCAGTAGTGAGGGCAGAAAATAGACCCAGATAATTCGAATTGAATGAGACAAGATAACTAATTGTAAGAATTTACTTTTTTTCTGCTCTGCAAGATGTACAAAAGGGCTCAGAAGGTTACACAACAACCAAAATTAGATTGTTTCATTGTCAAAATGCTACAGTAGCTAATGGCTCTTGAGAAACTTATTATGAACAGCTTCATTTCACTAAAGTGAAGTGATATGGAATCCAACGCCTTAAAAATCTGAAAGTATACCCAAGCTTAGATTGTTTTCATTGATATTGGATGTACTCAGTGCTGCTAATGTGAACCGAGTACTTTTCGATCAACAATGCAATACAATAAAATTTAATTATATTTTCAGATTTTACAAGCCAAGAACACAATCTGAATATGAGGCACACCGTAGTGGAAGGCTCCGGAACAATTTTCACCACCTGGGACTTATATGTGCACCTAAATCTAAGTGCAAGAGTGTTTTTGCCTTTCGCTCCCATCGAAATAATGCACTTCCAAAATTTTTATGACATCATATATAAGCAGAAGAAAAGCCTCTGCTGAGTGCCAGTGCATAATACACTGCCCCAAGCTTGGCTTTACATAAATAAATGCACGTTCATGCTTTGTAGCAAAATAAGCGACAAGTTGCAAAACCTAGGAGAACATTATACAAGTTTCAGTTTTTTGAGCACCATGTTGCCAAACTGCAGTGATATAATGTCAAAGAAGCAAAATGCACAATGAAAAAGCAACCTAATGTACAAAGAATAGGCTAGCTACCTCATTTATGAACACAACTTTAAAGGGGCTAAGACATCAAATCTGTGGCTTGCACGTTCTTTGTTTCAAATGTTTCTTGTTGCTAAAGGAAGCATGATACACGCTCAAAGGTTCATATATTCTCGGTAAATAATTTCATATCACATTATTTATATGAACGATTTTCCGTTTCGGTTTCTGGCGCCGAGTTGGACCGTGCGTCACTGTCTAGGAAGCTTGGTCACGTCTCGGTCACTGTCTAGGGCTTGGTGGCTGCACCAAGACACTGTCGTCTAATCCACTGGTTTTCGCCATGCAGATGATCACCGCTGCCCCTTCGCACGTGCTGCTGCCCACACTGGCGGCTGCTTGTTCCAGGCCTCCCTCGGAGCAAGCGCCCTTTTGCCACCGATTTTCGGATCAGCGGGGCGTCGCACATGACTTCGCCTTTCCGGATACCCGAGCGCTGCCAACACAGCAATGGGTGCTCGATTCATCGTGGGTTCCTTCATCGACATCGACGCTCTCCAGCTTGTCAACTATAAAGCACAGCCTACCACTCCGGCTGCTTTGTGGGCTTGGTGGCTGCGCCACGACACTGTCGTCTAATCCGCTGGTTTTCGCCATGCAGGTTGGTACAAGGCACAGCCTTTTTGCTAAGGGGTGCAGCGACTATTGTCTGGTGCAGCTTCCGAGCCCCCATTGCTGCCTTGCTCTTATTGGTGAATGTGTCGGAGTGATTTGCCGCTTACTAATACTCTCTGGCAACGTTGAAACTAACCCCGGACCCAACACGAACAATGTGTTCAAAGAATTGCAAAAGATTTCAGCCAGTCAGAAAACACTAATCAGTGAAGTTCAAGGCTTTTAAAAAGTCAGTCTTTAAATGCCGATAAGGTTCTAATGGACTTGAACAAACGAATGACTGAACTGGAATATCATTACCAGGCCATGATACCCCTTCAAAATGAATTAGAAGCTGTCAAATGTGCCGCTGATCAAACTGCCAGCCTGGTATCCGGCCTCGAAAATTGCCTAGACAATGCAGACAATCGGTCCCGAAGGAATAATTTAACTTTCTATGGTCTTCCTGATAATAACCCAAAAGAAACCTTAGCACAATCAGAAAAGCTGGTCATTGATGAAATCGCAGATACCATGAAGATACACCTTGAGTACAAAGATATCGAACATGCTCATCGCCTTGGTCACTATTCACCTAACCGGCACCGTCCCATCCTTATCAAATTCGCATCATATAAAACGAAAGAATCAGTCCTGTCTAATGGCTGCAAACTGAAAGATACAAATTATAGCGTGAGCGAAGATTTTTTACCCGCAGTTCGGAATGCCCGCAAACATCTTATTGCCTACGCTAAAAGTCAATCCTATGCCTTTTTCCATGCGTTTCAAGACGCTCGTTATGGGTTCCCAGCACTATGAATATGACGAATCGACAAAATCTGTGAAAAAGATTCAATAGCGAAAAATACTCATTGCGAAAAATACGTGCAGTTAATAACTGCCCTTCCAGCCCTAGGAAGAACATTTCCTTATCTGTAATTGTTTACACTAATGCCTGCAGTTTCCTTCCCAAACGTGACGCAATATCAAATCTCGTGACGTCATCTAACAGCAACTTGCTAGTTCTAACGGAAATGTGGCTTACAAGTGAAATTAGGGACGAAGAAGTAGCCCAAGACTTGCCAAACTTCGATGTTTATCACTGTGACCGTCAAGGGGCACGCGGGGGTGGAGTTCTTATTGCTTGCAGTCATTAATTATCCTGTACACCAATTATTATTTCTTCCAACTTAGAAATACTATGGCTTCTTATTCGGTCTTCCCCTCGATGTGTCATTCTACCAGTAATCCAAACTTCTCATCAGAACTTGACAGTACTTTATGCCAGATTACAGCAAGCCATCCTAACGCTCACATACTTCTGTTCGGTGACTTCAACTTCCCCATTATTAATTAGAACAACCTGACTTCCGCAATAAACAACGGAGAGGTGAAAGACTTTGTCGACATCTGTTTGAATTTTAACTTATCGCAGCTTATCTCAGAGCCGACACACGTAACGCGCGACTGCGCAAGCATTTTGGACCTTATACTTACTAACCATCCAGAGACGTTATCATCGGTTACCTACCTTCGTCCTATCAGTGACCACAGTGTAATTCATGCCACATTTGACTTTGCACCAGCACCACATATTCTTTCTAGCAAAACTATCAACCTATATGATAAAGCAAACTTCGAAGCTATAAATGAAAAATTGTGCACTTTTTTACCAGTCTTTAAAACCTCATTCAATGAACGATCTGTTCAAGACAACTGGGAACTGTTTAAAAATAAAATGAATGAACTAGCAAACAAGTATATTCCAAAAACAACATTCCGTGCGAATCATCAGAACCCCTGGTTTAATAACAATCTAAAGAGGTTGGAAAATAAGAAAAAAAGACTTTTTTGTAATGCCAAGCAGAATACAAGCCCAACTACACCCGAAAAATACTACGCCGCTGAGAGGGAATACTTACATGCTGTCCGCAATGCCAAATGGTCCCTTTTCAATAATGACTAACCTAAAATGTTAACAGACAACCCCAAGAAATTTTGGAAAGTTATGAACCCAGGCAACACACGCACTATAACTCTTGTTAATGCTACGGGGGAAATCATGCCTGAAACTGAGTGCGCACTCATATTTAACAACGCATTTTTGTCAGTATTTTCTAATGATAATAATGTTCCATTGTCTAATGTCCCCTGCAACATAGCTTCTAGCATGCCGGGCGTGGTGTTTTATCTTGATGGTGTTTTGCGCATTATTGAAAACCTTAAACTCATCCTCATCAGGTATAGATGGTATAAACTCTAAACTGCTAAAAAATACAAAATATATTTCTTCATCATTTTTGTGTGTTATATTCTGCAGTCACTTTCTACGGGTTCCATGCCTCCCGACTGGAAGGTGGGGAAGGTCATTCCCATCTACAAGTCTGGTAATAAGAACTCACCGCTAAATTATCGACCCATCTCTCTAACTAGCCTTCCATGCAAAATCATGAAACATGTGATCTACTCCCTGATCATGAATCATTTGGACGCCAATCAATTTTTTTCATTCGGCACAGCATGGGTTCCGTATGGGCTTCTCTACCAAAATGCAACTAGCTTTGTTTCTACACGACTTGCATATAAACCTTGACTCTAACCAACAACATGACGCAATTTTTCTGGACTAAGAAAAGGCCTTTGACAATGTTTCTCACCGCCACTTACTACTAAAGCTTTCTTCTATGAACTTACACAGTGACGTACTCGAGTAGCTCGAAGCATTCCTTACCGATCGCTACCAATTTGTTTCTATAAATGACAAATCGTCCACTCTTCTCCTGTAACTTCTGGTGTCCCACAGGGATCAGTTCTCTGTCCTCTTTTTCATTTATATTAATGATTTACCCCTACACGTATCTTGCAAGATACGAATTTTCGCCGATGACAGCGTGATTTACTATCCAGTTTCTAATGCTACTGACGAAAACACCTTACAACAAAGTCTTAGCAATGTGCAGTCTTGGAGCGAACATTGGCTGATGACTCTTAATCCCAACAAATGTAAACATATATTTTTTACCCGCCGCCGTAACCATTTCCTGTCCTCTTATACAATAGTAAACGTTCCCATAGAATCAGTAGAATCATTTAAGTACTTGGGCGTCACACTTTCATCAGCTAACAGAACTTTTGACTTCATGAAACGACACTTGCGTGACGCCCCGCAGAACGTAAAACTCCTAGCTTTCAAATCCCTTATCAGACTGAAAGTTGAATACGCATTACCCATCTGGAATGCATATCAAGTCTATCTTGTTAATGCGCTCGAGTCGTTTCAAAACCGCGTCATCAGATATATCCATTCATCCTACTCATATGACGTAAGCGTATCATCCTTAAGAGAAAAATCTGATCTACAGCCCCTTGCACGTCGCCGCGCTACAGCCAGCCTTTGCCTCTTTCATAAGTTCTTTTACAGTTCCCTAATTCACGAGCCATATATCACACCACCCGCACGCATATCGCTACGAACTGGGCACCCATTACAAGTCCTACGACCACGCTACCATACAACTACTTTTTTTTCGTCTTTTTTTTCTCACACAGCATCACACTGGAATGTCCTTCCTCACCACGTCGCTGGAATAATTTTCCCGACATCGTTCTTAGAAAATGTGTCTTTGTTGGCTGAAAAATAATCTGCTTTTTTCAAGCGTCATTTTTCCCCCCTTCTTTCTGTTTTTATGCACTTGCGAAATGTAGCTTTCTTGTACAGCTTTTCTGAATACCTGTGTTTCTGTTGCATTATCAACTGTATCCACCCCTTATGTAATACCCCTAGCAAAGGGGTCTTTAAGGAAATAAAACTGAACTGAACTGAAAGCTGTGACGCACGCACTGCAGCATCGTTTGCTCTCGCACACACATTCTGTACCAGCGCAGGCAAACAAAACCACGTCGACAGTTGCCATGGCTAACTGCGGCAGCTCCGATTCCGGCTCTAAATCTGCGTCCAATGCGGCTCACTGCACTCGACTTGAGGCTTTCTAGGCTAGCCAGTGCTGTGGATCACCGCTCATCGTACGTCACTCTAGTGTGGTATGACGTCCCTAAAGCTTTCGTTACTCTTGGCACAGTGACACTCTAACACAGTGACGTCAGTGTCAATCGCGCTAGCGATGGGTCTCTATTGCAAGAACAAGCATTTAGGCACTCTTCGGAAGCGAATTAAAATATATTTTAAACGTTTTCTGTCTCCAACACTTCATGTTGAGTGTCCCTGCATACAGAGAAAGCCTACAGCAGCCTTTTTATAGCCTCAAAATATGGCGCCTCAACCCCTTTAAGGAAAGCCTATGCATTTACAGCTGTTTGAGGTGGTCAAAAGTGGTGTATCAATAATGCAGCCTGTTGCAGTTCGCACAAAAGTTATCTTGTCAGGCCTGCAACAAAACTTCATTGCACTGATGGATTCTGAACATGCAGTCTGCCAAACCTTTGCTTGTTGCTTTAAACACAAAGGATAACTGCGCATGCCTTGAATGATAAAGAGTGTTTACAAGCCATTGCATTTTCTCTTGTCTAAGGTCACTTCAGTTGTTTACACTTCACCTCATGTGACACACCTAAGCACCAGAAGAATCAGGACTAAGAGCGTACAAATCTGCATTTCATTCTCTTTCAAAGGCAAAAAAAAAAAAAAAAAAAGTAATTGCTGCCGCGTGAGGTATCTCTGCCGACGCAGTGCAGGCCACTTTTGTAAAGAAACGTTATCACAGCAGCTTGGAGTCAGTGCTGTACATAAAGTTTCCTACTGAGGTGATGAAAGGTACTCAATGTGGTGAAAACAAAATGCTGCCTTTAAGTACAGTTGGAGGACATTTTCAAAGCATGAAAACTTCAGGGAACACGTTATGTAAAAACCTTATTAATTACTGTCATGGTACACTGCACGAAATGACTTGTACAGACCAAGTAACATGTTCATATGATTAATACATTATATTGTCCGTTCACGCTGCACGCTGGCTTTTCAGCGCTCGTGAAACAAGAGGGCGTCTCGTCTATCAGAACTACTGCGCACGGCGTGTTGGCACCTGCTATGCACCTGCCAAGAAAAACACACGCGGCCGCCGAGTATGGCTGAGTCGAGAGGGCGCTATCATCACTTTCACTTGCGTCATCGCATTGCAAGTAGCATTATAATGAGTCAAAGATGACAGCTGACGCTGCGAAGCGGTAGTTACCTGAGCATGTTTCCGACGCAGTCCGGTAGCTGATTTAGCATGTTGCCTCCCATGTAGAGTTGGCGCAGTTCGGTAAGCTGCGTCAGCTGATCGGGCAGTGTGGTAAACTGGTTGCCCGACAGGTTGAGCACCAGCAGTGGCGCCGGCATCTGTTTAGGCAGCTCGTTTAGCCGATTGCCCCGCGCCAACAACACGCGCAAAGAAGGGCACGGTAGCTGTTCGCCCAGGCTGGTCAATCCGTTGTTGCTCACGTCTAGCGTGTGCAGCCGTAGTCCCAGGGGCGCCAGGGCAGCCGACGGCAGCCTCTCCAGCCTGTTGCGCTCGAGCCGCAGCGACCGGGGCGCCGTGCCATCGTCCTCTTGCGACGCAGCTGCTTCCGACAGTCGTGACTCCAAGCTTTCTGCGTTCAATTCCTGCCCAGACAGGTCCACCACAGGTGGTGGCGACTCGTCAACGCCCCAGTCGACAGCCATCTTCGCATGAGGCGCCGTCGAGGCAGGCGTGATGAGACGTGATGGGAGCAAGATTGGCAGAGAGCGGGGTGACGTTCGCTGACCTCAAGATTACGTCACTTGTCATGAGGGCTGTCCTCCTTTCACCTTTCCTATGCGCGCGCGTTTCAAAGTCCAGTCTCGCGTCCATAGCAAACACGTGCGCATCGCCGCGCCTTATCACCGCCTTTATTTATTTTCTTTTATGTTCCTAAGAGTCTTCCAGCGTCAGAATACAGAGCAGCTGTCAGGTTCCGCTCCGTCTCAGCTTGTCCACGCAGGCATTAGAAGGAATAACAGACGCGCATTGTCCTGCGCGTCTGTTAGAAGGAAACTTTTATTTTCACATAGAATGTATATTATTCCTTGTATATCAGTGTCATGATACTTTTTTGACAAGCTGTATTTCCACAATGGTGTTAATCGCTCTTCTCTGGGGTACACTTTACTCGTGTTTACGTCATCTTCTTGCCTTATGAACGTTTGTTCTTGGCAGAAGCAAGATTTTAAAAATAACAAAAAGGGCATGCGTTGTGATTGAAATGTTTCACAACTTTTGTCTGCGCGTTACAATTGATTCTAAAAAAACTGTGGCTCCAATCACGCTGTGAAGGTGGTTGGACAGGGAAGCTGTAAACGACACCCACAACGATTACCCATTGTGACGTTACTTGAATTAACACACGTGGCTCTACAAACAGTGCAATCAGAGACAAGTGAAATGTACTTAACCACACCCTTTATTACTTCACGACATTGTATTCACGCTGTTCTTCTGGCATCTTTGCTTTCCGTGGTCTATCCATGGTAGCCTGGAATGAACTGAATGAGTTGTTAGACCGTGGTGACGTCACTACGTGATTTCTGTGCTGTTGGCTACTTTTCCACTCGGAGTAGCTTATGCAACCGTAATCTTTACTGGGAAACACACGCGGGAGAAGGAACGTGCTTCGCATTATTCGCAGATGTCATTAGCATGCGCATACATTATACGGTTTGCACTTCACACGAGGTTTTGAATGACGTCAACCCCTCTCGAAGCAGTTGCAAACCTAATCTTTACCTGAGCGCGTCGGAGGGTGTTGCCATTGTTCACACGCGCCTTATCCATCATGTGGTTTTTGCTTGTTGAAAACGAGTGCCGAGCTGTATGCTGTGAAACCATCATTTTTTTTCTTAAGTTCCCTCAGCAATTTGGCCATTATGGACGCCTTTCTTACTGTTATAGTTTTTATTAGTTATTACAGTTAGCACGAAAGTCGTAGGCTCGGTTTGAGCAGTGAATTAAATTTTATGCGTAAGTGTCAAATGACCCATTGAGCGACATGCAGCTCCACTAACGTGAAATCTGGGGAGGTGCGAAACATGCAGCGATGCACCGCTCATGGGCTCATACTGCCTTAAGCAATGGCTCACAACCCCGTAAACGCGGCCTCCCCAATACGACGACAGAAGAGTAGTGAAATTCTACGCTGGAATAATGAGCGGCAACGCAGCCAGCTGTGGAAGACGCCGAGCGCGTTTTTTGCTTACGCCAACGACACGAAAATTTCCTTGGCTGGTAGAGGTATACAGCTTCGCCGCATAAAATTGTGAGGAATAATTTAGCTATGAACATAACACCTGGTTTGAGCAAGCTTGGTGGTTGAATAGTACAGCATCTACTTTGCATATGCTGCACTAACATATAGCATACATATACATATGTGAGGGACGTCAAGGCGACGATAAAAATTCGCCCTATATAATTGCTAACAATTACATACACTCCAGGTAACACAATTGCTAGGTCACTACTTGTAGCTGAGCTAGTTTGTTTATGGCATAAAAGGGATGCGAAATGATATAAAGTAACAACCTCTCCTGTTTTGTAGTCAACTTTACATCATTTTGCGTCTTTTCACACCACAATAGCTAGGTCACTATCAATTTTGAATTTACATGTGAAATTGTTGCTTGGCTATATGCATGGTGGCAAGCTTTATTTAAGTCTTTGCAATAGACATATACTAATTTATACTATGTGTCACCTGTACCATCTGCTTTGGATGCCCTAGCATGCTGCCATCGCATACTTGTGGTGGGTGGTAATGGAAATCTTCGTGTGAATTTGAACTTGTGATAGCAAAACAAATTATTATAAGATTAGTGCTGCGTACTTGTTTGTGCATCATTTTGTACCAAGTTTGAACGTTGCAGATACATCACGAGAAACCAACCCTAACAGTTGCACTTCAGAATTGTATATTCACTTTTGCAACAGACTTTTACATATTGAAAACTGTTTCATATTAAAAGAAGAAAAAGTTTTGAGAGTGTGGTCATTTCTTTTTTTGAGAATATAACGACATCATAAATAAAATTTGACCTCGCGTCTTCATACTTCCTCTTTACTAGGCGACATATTTTATTCAAAATGGTTCGAACAGGTCAAATGGAAGCATATCTGCAATGAGAGTTCGATCCGACAAACTGCGCACGCCCGCATGCAAAGGTGCATTTCGCGGGCATGGTTCGCCCATACACTTGATTCTGTTGGCAAAATTACTTTTGTTGCTTTTTTGTTTTATGCCTTTGAATATTTCGACAAAGTGCGAGAAGTAAAAAAAAAAAGTATTATACAGCAGGCAACTAACACACATGGGAAACATTAAGTGTTCCACGCAGACAAACTTAATGTTTTCAAAGAGACTGTACAGAGGAGTGTACAGCTGTTGAGAGATGCACGTGGTGGAGCCATGGTGGAAGGAAAAAAATTGTACTCCTTCCTCCGTGTGTGGAGCAAAGTAGGTGCGTACGCAGTGATTGGCTGGGAGAGAAGGGCAAGTGTAGCTGGTTCTCTCCTGTTGCGCTAGCGGTCAGTACCCGCCGCGGCAGCTTGAGGCCGCAAGTTCGATCCCGGATGCCGCTGCATTCCGATGGAAGCGGAATGCAAATATGCTTGTGTGTTGTTGTTTAAAAACGCTCATGTGCTTTGTGCACATTAAAGAACCCCAGGTGGCCCAAATTAACCTGGAGCTCCTCACTTTGGCGTGCTTCATAGTGTGCCTCATAATCAGATCGTGGCTTTCGCATGTATTTCTAGCGGTGAGTGTAGTTGCAGCAGGGAGTAGAACTGACATACATGCGCATGCGCGGATATGCATCACGGCAGCAGGGAATGCATGTGTAGGACAAAACAGCTAACACGCTATACAAACAGACGAGCGTTCGCAACAGCGCCACGCCATAAGGCGACGTGTGTGGCTGGTGGTGATCAGAAAGTATGAAGTTATACCCCATGGTCACACGGGGCACATTCGACAATCCCAATCTGGCTGTCACAATCAAAAATACCCGTGTAGCACCGGTATAGGGAAATGTGGAATAAACATGCAGACGGGAAAAAATGTAGCATGATGTAATACCACGAAGTACATACCCCACAGCAATTTTTTTCTGGGTCTGCAAAAGTCTTCACAGATTCTAACGTGAAGTTTGGTGAAAGAACTAGCCACAACACTTCCACGTAAAAAAAGAAAAATGCTAATTAGAGCTAATCATAAGTTGATTGGAAAGGGGTGTGAGTATGCAAGTTCACTGGACGCAAATCTACCAGCAGTGTGCCACATCTCACGAGATTTTACTGTGAATAGAACAACAGTAGAGACACAGGCGTGCTCGCACAGTTTTCTTTGGATAAGCTAAACCAGCTTTGGAGAATATAGCGTATTCTAAGTAAGTTACTGGGAGTACGCTTACTATGTACATGCAATACAGTTGAACCTGGATATATCGAACTCGAAGGGGTTTGCAAAATAGTTCGATATATTAATAATTAAATATATAAAATAATAATTTCATACAAAAATTTTAAGGGGATCTTATAGATGTTTGTTATACACGATAATTTGTTATATCCGGGTTCGACTGTGCTAGTTATTTATTACGGTAAGCATTTTAGGCATAGAACACTACAGTTTATGCTGGTATATTCTACACCGGCGCTTCTCTCTGAGCATGAAAAAAAGACAAATTGCTGCTATCGAAGTTGTATTTAGGAAGCAAGCACAAATTAGCTTGTATTCCAGAGCATTTAGCGACAGCAAAGTATACATGTCACACAGGATGACCACTGTCCTTACATGTGTTGCTTGCTAAAGTTCCTTGAAGCCCGCTTCTCCGCATTAACATGTATTGTCCAGAGAAGCCCACTACTGAACGTGCACATATGGCCTCCATACGAGTCGCGAGCACAGAGCTGACTGCACCTTCACAGGGTGGGTCATCAGCATATAGTTAAAGAATGTAGTGATGTAGTCTGTGGCCGTGCAGCAGGATGAACACTCATGACTGCAGCGCCCAGTAGTGGGGTAGTCATAGGTGGCAAATGATGAACAGTTATTCCTCCTGGTGCGGAGTGCACTATGCTGATAAAAAAAGCAAAAACACATGGATACCTACCTGCAGCATTTCACTTATGGCCGATAACTCTAAAATTTTTGTGTAATTCTAGTTGCCTTATATTTCCGTTGAAAAGAGATTGTGGTGACTGCTGCCGCTACAGTCTAAATTATTACATTCAGGAGAAATATTTTTATGTGCAAATGGTTTTGTGAATCCAGGGCCACGACACTGTAGCGGTGCCTTCCACTTGATTCTATGCCACTTTTATCATCCACTGTTGACGGTCAGCTGTTCCCATTGATAACGCGGGCAGAGCTTCACCCTGACAAAGTGCGAAAAGCACGGAAAAAAAAAAAAAATTGCATCTCAGCCCAGGACCTATATAGCGTTCCTGGGAAATAGCTGTCACTGCTTCATAAGAGTCTCTGTAAAAAAAAGATTCATCTCATCTCCAGAAGGTGTAACAATGAGTACTTTGAGTACCAATTAGAAATTGCCGTGGCAATGCATGGTGATGCAAACATGTTCTGCTCAGTTTGTGACGATGGGTGTTTATTCTGGAGACTTGGGCCTTCGTGGCTGTTTCACTGGAGAGTCTTCCTGCAACAACTGCCGGTGTTGCTCGACGATGCTGCAGGCACGGCTCAGGATCACCAGGTTCAGCAGCACCTTGATGCTGCATAGACTACGATATCATGCATTACTTGCAAATGGCGATCTGGCACAACATGGTCGAGTGAGAGTTAGAATGAAAAATGTTGAGTGTTCAACTGCTCACTCTACTACTCACTGTGGTGGGGCAAATGTATGGGAAAATGCAGTTGCTTTACACATATATATGCTAATGCGTGCTTATGGAGGATGCCTTACTTTTAAGGCCAACTCCAAGTTCTCTATTGAAGTATGTGTAAGATCCATAAATGCTCTCAGACACAAATGCTGAACTGATTTCATTTGAATAAAATTTGTTTAAAAAAAGCTTAAATAAAGAACAAAACTGAAGCACAATATTTACAAATCCACACCTCTGCACCAAAACAGATAATATAGCAGTTCTGTAAACAGCATCAGTTAGAGCATCTAAAGCGGACAAATGTGATATATAACTTCACAGTTCAGATGAAATTGTTACAATGCTTACGAGGATCTTGCAAGAGTCCTACTCACAAATTCGTAGTTTATGTGTATTAATTTTGTCCACTTTATATGTGTCAACCGGTGCAGTTCACAGAATACCACTTTTTTTAGGCTGAGTTGTAAGCTTGATTCCTTAGTATTTTCTAATTTTAAAATTTTGCAATCTTCAAGAATTTTTGTAAAGAAATCGATAGCTTACATCAAAAGTCTATTCCACAGAGTCAGTCGATTTTAGCCTGCAACAAATATCTTCAAAATCAGTGCAGTGGTTGCCGAAAAAACTGATCTCTCCATTCCCATGCACTATTTAAAAAAGAGGTCATGAAATAAAGCCTCCTCTTTAAAAAAAAAAAACGCTGAAGTAGGGTGAAAAAATGTTGTGCCACAAAAGTTCCTCCCTCGAGAACCACTGCAGCAAATGTTGTTGATACAATTACGAACTGGGGACATATTCTGAAACGGAACGGCGACAATATCGCCGTCAGGCACGCGCTGATTGGCTGGTTCAGCCAAAATTGGATGACGTTGTGCTCAACCAGCCAATGAGCTCATCCAATTTTGCCAAAACAGCCAATCAGGGTGCGCCGTTGGCAGAAGTGTGACCAAGGCGATAGTATTGCTGAAGTCGATCGTTTCAGAATACGTCCCTGGTTCCGAGCAGGCCCCAAAAGGCACTATGATGGAGGATGTGGAAGAGGCTACTAACCACAGGTAGGTGAGGAGAGCTAGTCGCACTGAGCAAGGTGGACATGCCATCACCCGCAACACCAGGGCTGCCAAGGGCAATGGTGTGAAGCCAAGGCGGCGCGACACCAGATCCCCGTGGTCTGAGGTTGCCTGCAAGATGCCTTTTGCTAAGCACTTCCTCCGTGGCTACATAACTACGAGACTGGCTTACCGTGTGAAGCTTGCTACTGGCCAGGTCATAGGCCAGGCTGGTCAGATATTCTCGGTAGACCTGTGTGCATAAGCAGCCAAGAGTGACCAATCACAATCCTACTGTAGAAGAATGGCGAGGCAGTTTCAACTTCTGCACTGCTGAGAATAATCCTTACTCACCCAGAAAATTTCAAGCAAAACCTGCTGAGAATGAGTCTGGCTTGTGCGTACACTACTCCACTAGCAATCCTGAAAACAAGTACCCAAGAAATCTTGCCTATTTTGTATTAATATTAAACTGAGTCCTCTCTTCTGCTTAGTGGGGAGCATTGAAAGAAATCAGTTTTGGCACGTCATACCAATGTACCAATGACACATAATGTGTGTTATGTGGTCTTTGTTCTGGGCCATTTTCCTTCTGAAGCTGTGAATGAGCACCCATGTCTTAAATATTTGGAACCTGCAATAAATTTTTTATTCGGGCCTGCAATGAAAGAAAATGGTACCATCTGAACACTTTTTTTCTGTTTCCAGTCGTAATTCAAATCATTAAAATGTAAAAAAAAGGAGCTTTTGCATATATGCACATAAATATAGCGATACAAAATTAGCCTTAGTTCCTGAATGTACCTATATACACTTTGATAACCAATAATTATAACATGCTCAATTAATGTACATAACGAGACTTATGTACATAATACTTGCACCGACAAGAGCGGTGATTAATCGAGGAAAGTGCTGGACAATGACTGTTGTGAAGGGAGCCGAGATAATTTGGCTATTAGAATGCGGATTACTTCTGTTTAAGTTGCCAGGAAAAGAGCTTCGATACGTACATTGACTACTTTCGTCTAGTCGTCTAGCTGTAGCAACCGCATGACAATGACCGAAATAAGGGCCGAAATAAGGAAAAACTAGGTCACAGACAAGCTTATGAGTGCGAGAAACATGTTGAAAAGGTTATTGTGGCCATTTGGCCATGTAAAGAGATGTACCCTTACATTACTTTTGTATAATTTGACAGCGTTAAATGATGTACCCTTACAATGTGTATGTCACCATCTATTCCGATAGTGTATACAGTCAAACCTCGATATAACGAACCTCTATATAACGAAATTTGCAATTTAACAAACTTAACAAATTAAATTTAAATTTAAATTAAATAAAATTAAAGCAATTTAAAAAGTAATTTCAATTTAATTTAAAAAGTAATTTAATTTAAATTTCCCATCTTCAGACAGATGGTTTGTCCCTTCATGCATTTTGTTACCATACCTCTAGTGTTGGCGGTCGCCTAATCTCAAGCTTCCAAGGCACGGTGCAAAGCATTCGCTCGCATGGCGACAGTGGGTGATCTTTGTCTGAGTGCATGACACCGATAAAACTATGAACCTTACTTCGTGTAGTTGTCTCTTCGCTATCGCCATCAATGCTCCGCCTTTCTGGAGAAACTGCGACCTTTCTTTCTCAGGATGAATATCCATACTTTTTTCTGCACTTTTGTTTTTAATTTGAAGCCACTATCTGATGACGGCTGTGGGCACTAAGCACAGTCAGCCATGGCGTCATGATTTACGGTGATTTACGGCTCGCATGCCGGGAGCCATGCTACTGCATTGTTCTTAGTGCGAACTGCACCACGTGCGCTGGCACTCACAACGCTATTACGGCCCGACTTTCTTGCCATTTGTTTATAAGCAATTACTCACAAGAACCACCAGGAAGGTTCTGGGAATATGTGAAATAATTTTTACTACTGAAACATTAAAACCTCGATTTAACGAAGTTTTTTGCTGCAAGCACAACTGCGTTATATCGAGGTTCGACTGTATAGCGTTCCTATAAATGTGAATGCTCGTACAACTGTTTCAGACTATCCAAAAAACTAAGCAATTTGTGTGCAGGATTCATTCCTGCATTTTCAGGTTTCTTTGAATACCTTTCACTGATCAGAACGAGGGTTAGTGCTTTGTCATAGCAAGCTAAGATGCAACTTTTTAGAAGGTTCTTTAGGACATTCTATAACCTTGTTGATAATGAAATAAATCCTGATCTATATCATATAGCAAGCACTTTGTTAAACAATAATCATTATTTGTCCGAAATAAAAACAGAATGGCTTCACTGAGCAATGAGTTTTGCCAGCACACTCCCATTTCGGCGATTTTTGTGCACCATTTATGCAGCCATAATGGCACTGCAGACTAGCTACAAACTAAGCAAGCCAAATACCATGCTTGCATAACTATCATTGCCATACTGTGTGAAACCTACTGCCAAGAAACCTTGTAGTTCCATATTTCCAAGTTAAATATTTTACGAAGCATTAAAGGAATAGTAAAGAGAAAAATAACTTGATATGTATAGCAATTTGCCATAACACAACATAAACAAAAAGGTAACTGTTACAGGAGGATGTTTGCTAAGCTAGAAAAGGGGTAAGAACGAAAGACAACAGGCAACACTGCCTTGAAGCTTCCCACACTCACTGTTATACCATGAATTTTTATCTGCTAGAATTTTTCATCGATATGATAGACTACACTGTGTTCTAAAGGGGCCAAAGGCTGACTTAGCAAGTTCAAGAACATTTACTGTGCCATCAATGGTGTAAATAGGAAAAAAATACCTTAAAATCGCTGTCACAATGATGTAGCAGTGCTGGGGTATTGGCACGAAATTAAAAAAAATGGAAGCTTTACTTTCATTTTCTCTTTTAGTAATCAACCTGTTACAGTGAAACTAATGAAAATAGCTTTAAAAGAATAGTTTATCGGTCCTAACAGATTTAGAGTTTCTCCTTAGTGCCCCTTTAAAGGGCCATTCAGCAGGTTTGGCCATTTTAAACAGACAAGTGCAGTGTACACCATGCATGCCGACGATCATGTCTGCAAAGTATTACACCGTTGCGCACTGTGAAAACAGCTGAAATTTCAAATCAACACTTTGCACCCTTCTTCTCAAGAGCTCCCGCTCCCAGCCGGAAAGTCGAGGTCAGAAGCGCAAAAGCGCCTACGTAATTCGGATTGCTGAAACGTTAACTCACCATGACACATGACTTCGAGAATTACTGAAGGCTACAGCAGTTATCTGTTTGATCTGTTGCTTCACTAGATGATTTAAAGTTATGAGAAATAATAACCTTACAAACCGAATGTCTCCGAGTCTCTCTTTTACTTCGTGTTCTAGCAAGAGGACATACTTCCGCTTCGGTGGTTTGTTTCCAAGTCGTACATTTGCGCGCACAGGAAACGAACCTAGTTGCAATTTTCTACCGGTTTCCAGCGTGTGATCGTGCTCTTTGATCCGCTTGCGTCTGCTCCAGCACTCGCGTGACACTGACTTATCATACCGATAGTCAGGGGTTCTCGTGCACAGCGTGCAAAACTGTGTGCTGCGCGAAACGGGACAAACGCAACAACTTGCATGCACGATAGTCATCGGAAGTGCGCCGTGCAACAAAAATGCAAGAGGAAAAAAAGAGAGAGAGAGAGGGGAAGGAAGGTGAGGCCCTTAAAGGAGTACTGACACAAAAATTTTCTATCTTGTTTTTTCTGCTGTAATAAGTAGCTAATGACCCAGTAATCACGGCGCGAAACCTCATTTTATTCAGAGCGCGACAGGTAATTATTTGGAGTCTTCTTTGCAGCGACCAGTCCAAGTTTCTGTTTCACAGAGCAATGAGATGGGAGAAGAGGGATTGTAAACACAGTGAGCACGTGATTGCACAAAACTGTGACGTGTTCAAGCCAGCGCGCTCGCAGGCGAGCGAGTTTCGTGTTGCTAGTTCATCTGCTACACCTGCACGAGCTTTGCGATTTCGTTGCCGTCCTCGTTTTCGTCGTCCAGCGGCGACTATTTCCTCCAGGCAGGAGTCGCCACCGTATTAGACGTGGCCAACCACTTTTGATTCGATCCACCACAGGCGAGCTGGCGTGATCGCTGGGAAACGGTATAGGCCTAGCTCGCTGGCCGTCTGATCCGGGCCGACGGCCCTTGCGATCCGTCCACAGCTCGTAATAAATCACCTATATTCGTCAACACAATCAACGTCTGCACATTTATGATGCACATAACTGGCAGTACAATTAGTTTTGCCGACGGCGTTGGTAGCGATGAGAAAACACGTTAGCAAGGCGAGCCGCTTCGTAGAGACGATTGCTGCGGCGGCTGCGCTGACCGCTTGCGAGCCAAAATCACACCAACGATTAACCATATCGCACAACGTTTCATAACATGCACACTTTCGAGGTCACTTTACTCTAAGAGTTATCTCGTGTCAGAAACAATTAAGCCGATTTTTGTGCCGCCGTCAGCATCAAACGAGGCCAGCGTCTCGACCAGGGCGAAAAAAACAAAAAAACGCACCGGGACGATCGGAGTGGGGAGAAACTTGCTCGCTGGCCCTGCCCCGACGGCAGTGCAAACTCGTGACGTAGCATTTTCTCAGTTATTTACAATCCTTCCTTGATGTCAATGTAGCGAGGTGCTGCGCTTTGCGTGTGGCTACGCGCACATACTATGGAAATTGATTTTGAATATGTTCTAAGCTATATTCGCCACTGATATTTTGTAGACAATGTGTGTGTGTCCACTTAAATCGATCTCACGAGTTATCTCGACTTCAAAGTTTTGTGTCAGTACTCCTTTAAGGAAGGTGAGGCCCTTGACGTACATGTGATGCGATCTTCCGGCTCTGCATAGGAGAATGCAGGGAAAGAATTTCGCTTTGGGAGTCTAGACGGGGCAAGTAGAGAGAGCGTTTATGTTGGCAGTGAAGCTCACCTCCTAAAATCTTGGGTTCATAACATTTCAAATAATTCTATCTCTGCTATTAACGAGCCAATTACAAAATTTATTGCGGTAGAATGCTCTGTAGAGGGCATGTAACAACTTTAAGCGTATAACCAAAATTTGCTATGGGGCCTAGTGAGAGGCCCTTTAATGTGCACCCACCTGCCAAGAGATTGCATTGAAGCGTGTGACAAAGGCGTGCTTGACCCAATCCACCAGCACCTCAGCGAGCAGCACCAGCAGGCAGTCGGCCAGCAGGCTCCAGAGCTGCTCTGCGGGGATGATGGTCTCAGGCTTGGGAGTCGCCACTCTACATGTTGCATGCTGCCACTATACTCACCCTGCCGCCAGCTGTACTCCCGCATGGTCTGCACAATGACCACCAACAGCAGCACCACATAGTGAAACCGCTCGCGGACATCGCTGCACGCCATCTGGAACAGGTTGTTCTTGGCAAACTTCTTGAACACCATGCCCTTGAGCTCCACAAACTGCAATTGGAACATGCAAAACAACAGCTCTCAGATCTCGGCTGTCCAAGGCACTCCAGCAGCCACTTTTTGTTGCAGTCGGACCTCAATATATAACAAAAATTGATATAATGAATCATTGTATTTAATGAAGAAAACCTAAAATTTGGTAGGCTGCGCTTTACTTGCATTGAGTATCCTACTGCTGTAACGAAACCAAAAATGCAAGATCTGAGACAACATCGGTTAAAGTGAAGAGAATAACTGTTCACTCAAGAGTTAAAAAAATGCCATATTTGGGCAGCAAAAATATCACATACTTAGCAATATCAGCTTGAAAAAGAACATTCTACACATGCAAACGCAATTTGGCCAGTGGCTTGACATTGTTGGCCACAACTAGCAAGCCGACGTGCCGATACTGCACGATCACACCAATCGTACAGTTGCACATTAATGGTGATGCTCAGTGTGTTGGTAATTTAGCGTTTTCATGTGTCACATACAGTAGAATCTCAGTGATATGATCACACCTGATACGAATTGTAAAAAGTCCCGGCACAAGTTCGTTAGCTTACACCGTCATAAATTTATAATGTTGTGAACCACTTTTTTTGCCGTGGCAGATGATACGAACAATTGCGCCGTTGCGCAATCCTTGGCAGAGCTGGAGAGGAGGCCCCAGTGTGCCAGTAGTGCCAGACACTGGCTGCTGTCAGGCTGGCAGAGCAGCCTTGCCGATGCACGAGTCACATCCCTGTTGCCCAGTTTTCTTCCCGATTTCGAAGACAACACACTAAAGACGTGCAATTTTCTTAAATTCCACTCTGTATTTCACCGTGAGATAAAGAAAAGTCCTATGGTTGCAGGAAAAAAATGAATTAAAAAATTGGAAATATATTTAGTAAGTCGGCTATTTCATTGCCGTGTACCCCCTTAATTGGTGATATGAATTTTCGTGCCATCCCAAGAAATTTGTATCACTGAGATTCTACTGTACTGGCATGGCAAACCGCCTGCAGGATGTAAAAATTGACAGGACAGCCTTTGCACTTTGCTGGACCGTTGGTGCCACACACTTGCACTTCTTTCGCACAGACCCAATCGCATATCAGCGTGTATGCTTAACCCAGATATCAGATATAATTAAGGTAGTTTCATTTCAGATGAGACTCTGTTACAATGAGGTTCAACATGTGGTGGTGGTGACATACGTTGTTGGACATCATGATGGTCAGCAGGGCCTTGTTCTGCGAGTTTATTGCGACACTCAGGGTGGTAGCCTGAAGCATCACTAACAGGCAGTGGAGCACTGCGATGTCCAGTCAAGGGCTTATGTTTGATAAGAGAATAGAATATTGTAAACACAACATTTACAAAATATAATGCTACACTAGGCAAAATGCCTGCCAATACACTGCCATATATCTTTAAACGTTGCTTATGTACTTGCTTATAAGCGAGACTCGCAGGGGATTAATCAAATACATGTTGTAACTTAACAGTCTTAATAGGAGCATTCTGTTTAATTACTTAGGCCTCTTCCTATCTACAATTTTTATGGAAGTTATAAAAAAGCTGATCAGCGTATTTTTTTCTCTCTTTTGTCAGTTGTTAGTATGTGATAGTTTATTTCATTACTTACAGACACTATCAGTCCTGATTAGGGCCAAGATAAGAATGGCATTTCACAAGTAAAAACATTATTAGTATCAACAATAACACTGTTGGCATAACAATTTAGCGTAAGTAGTACTCCACTAGCACTCACGAAGTGTTCCAAGTTGTGCTGCTAATTGCACTGGTTAGTTCACATTTGTGTAAGATTCAGCCCACACTGATTTTTATTGTGAAAGGACACAGATTCAGACATGCAAAGCCATGACACTGACATTCATGCTCTAGTAAAATCTCATTCTAGTGTGGCAGTGTCCCAAATTAAGTAGCGTGCTGCGTGCACCCATCTAGTTTAGTTGGACCACATTAACTTTGACCACCCTGAGTTTCTTATGCAAGCCTAAATCTAAACACATGCACACTTTTGTGTTCCGCCAGCATCAGAATGCAGCTGCTAAGAATCGCATTGATGATGCAGCAGCTGAATGCCACAGACACTACGCCATTGCTCTGACTTTGTCATTAATTGTACCGATTATTTTGTTGTGGATAAGTCAAATACAGAGAATGATTTCAGCCTTAAAAGGATACAAACATAGGCCAGGGCTAGGGCCAAATGTGCCAACAGCCCCAGGCGCCGTCGCGCCCGCCGTGGCTCTGGTTCTGTGGCTGTCCACAGCAGGGCATCCAGGATGTCCTGGCCAAAGGATGAAAACAGCTTGTCTGCCACCTGCAACAATGGTCGCAGTCAGGAAACTACTAGGGTTTAAAGTCCCGAAGGCTATGAGAGATGCCTAGCGGGTAGCTCCGGTTAATTTTGAGTACCCAGGGTGCTTTAAAAAGTAGTGACACATATTTACAAAGTTATATAAGGTCGACCCCATGCTTCTAACATGAAAAAAGACCACACTTGGCCAGTATGATAGTTGGGAAACACTTGTAAGATAATTTAATTTGATACTAAAGTTGTCTCAAAATGGAAGACCTCGCAGACGTTGTGCCCCTTCCGGTGGCAGTTGCCAGCCTGCTCCTCTCTTTCACCTTTCCTGTCGTGTATATATGTTTTCAAAACAAATAATAATAATAATTTTGACATTGTGACATCATGAAAGAGAGCTGAATTTACTGATATCGTGCATCAACAAGGCCAGGTACAATGATATCACTCTTAAAGAAATAAACAAGATACTAGTAGCTGAGTAGCTGCGTGCATTGCTTCTGGCTGCACTCATGAATCAATTACAGGAATGGAGTGAGCCAGTGATTTGTTACATCATGATGGATCCGCCTTCTTGGCACTGAAACGGAAACTGGTTCTTAGAAACGAGCATCATAGTAAAATATTTATGGAGCTCTGGCACTTGCCAGTATATATTCTAAGGTTTAGGCGGTTTGAATCTTGATGTAACGCAAAAAAATGACGAGTCGAGAATGTCATGTCAGCAGTAATTTAACATGGGCCTTTTTTGCATCCCGCCCCCGCCAGAATGTGGCCTCCTTAGCGACCGTGAATCAAACCCAAAACCTGGTGCACAGCAGCAGAATGCCATAGCCACTGAGCCAACATGACGGGTGGTTGCAGCCAGGTTACTCACGAGTACTGAGTAAAAAGTTTCAAACAGATGCTGTTATGCGACACTGGTGGAATACAGACAGGCAAGCAGTGAATGACTAAAACTCTTTGCTGAGGAAAACAGTGCCCACAAAATGAAGAGGTAATCTAGATGTGGCAATAGCAGCAAGGAAGGTCAGTGGTCATTGAATTAAATTACATGACTTGCAGCAGAGAGCATCTGTATAGTTAAGGACTTTTGCATTATAGTGTTGTGTTGACTTGCAGTTTTCATGCCAGTTGCAGAAAATCCCGAAAGTGTCACAGCCACGAGGATCTGTTGATGTGCATGCATGGCTTATGCCGAAACAGAAACAGCATAGCACTGCACGTCCATGCTTAAGGGGGGACACGGGTCCTGAGGACGAAAAAAACTACAAAAAATCGATTTTTCAATATTGTGATTTTCGTTTTCTTCATACCATCGCGCACCTGCCAGCAAAAATTGGCTCACAATGACGCGTCGTTGAGCAAAAAAATGCCGTCTTTATTCATCGGAGCACTTGCTTTCGCTTACGAAAACGCCGAAAATGGGCCCTTCTTGCACTGTCCGGCACGCCCTGACTGCTCACCGGAGCCCGGCCATCTTGGTCTCATTTGAAAAAGCATCTTTTCGGCTTGCTTTCCCGCCATAAACGAACCTCCAATGGTACCACGGGAAAGCACTGCCGGGCAAAAGCAAGAGAAAGAACCGCGCCGTATCACTGGTCCATAGCTATCACATGACTGAACGACGGCTTGTGATTGGAGCGTGGGGACTGGCAACACTGGCGATCAAGCGCGGGGCCGAGACGCGCACAGGCACGCCATTCCGCCGCGTTTTGTTGTTCCGCGATCGTGATCAAGATGCCGAACCGTGCTCGGAGTTCCGCACACTGCACAAATTCGGCAAACGGCGGAGAAAACGTGCTGTGCAGCCCGAGGAGTCATCGCAGTCACCAGCGGGGTCATCGACAGAGCCGAGCGGAACAGCAGACTGGCAGACGCCGCGATGTAGCAGCCCAACACAAAGGCGCCGCCGATCGCGACAGCCTCTGACAGTGGAGGTACGCGGCCAGATTGCTGCAAACATCGCTGTTTCGACGTTGACATCTGCAGACCTCGACGGAAGAGCGGAAGAGGTGCCGCGACGAAGCGGCGGTGCGACACAAGTGCAGCCGCGATCGCGATAGCGGCCATGGTTTGTCGGAATCAGCTGACAGCGGTGATACTCCGTCAAGGCACCAGAGCACATCGCAGCCGCTTGCGATTACAACTGCAGACGGTAGTGATGCAACAAAAGAACTCGCAGCTGGAGAAAGCGTGACGGCGATTATGGACGCTGCTTCCAACGACGGGGATGCGCAAGCGCGACGGACCGTGTGAGGATAGACTCGACGTTTCTGACAACGGCTGACCGCGATATGATCGAGCGGCGCGCGCAGCGAAAAGTAGCGGAACTTTCTTCGGTCTCGGCGACGGATCGCAAAATGAATTTTCTCGCAAGCGAGTGCAGCCCCGAAAGTGCGTCGACCACGACGTATACCATTGTCGACCTCGATATGGTGAACAACTTACTGCACGAAGTTTCTTCTTGCAAAGTGTGTCATGGAGAGTTGACAATTGAACGTGACGCACGTGAGTACGGCGTAGCCGTAAAACTAAAAGTTAAATGCAGCAACTGCGGGGAAGTTGGCTCGAACTGGAGCTCGCGTCGAGTTCGCGGTGGTGGCAATAATTGCAGCCCGTTCGAAATTAACATTCGCACGGCGCGTGCTATGCAAAGCACAGGCAATGGCCAGACAGCGCTGAACGATATTTTCGCCGCTATTGGCATTTCGCACCGAGGCCTTCACAATAAAACATATCAGCAGTATTTGAAAACGAAGCTGAAGCCAGCAGCAACGAGAGCCTGTGGTGGACATATGAGTAAATGTGCAGTAATAGTAAGAGCCTCTACAAAGACCTCAATTTTGGCAACCCAGGAAACATTGCTGTCTCTTTTGATGGAACTGGCACACTAGGGGCACACTTCCCACATAGGAGTGGCCACTGTGATAGAGATTTTTTCAGGGTATGTGCTCGACTTTGTAGTGCTTTCCAATTTTTGCCTTGCTGTGAATGTGGCCCAAAACCTGAGAGCCCGGAATATGCCGAGTGGAAGTCTAAGCATTCATGCCAGAAGAACACCTCGTGCAAGCTGGCTGGCCAATGGAAGTAGGCGGCAATGATTTTATTTCAACGCTCCCTCTTGCTTCATGGCCTCAGGTATACAACCATGCTTTGTGATGGTGACAGCCGGTCGTACAATGCTGTCAATGAGCCAAAGTGTACGGCTTCATAAATGTTGAGAAGAGGACTGTGCAAACCATGTGCAGAAACGCATGGGAACTGCACTGCGGAACCTTGTGCAGAAGCACAAAGGGGAGAGCGGAGAGCGCATCAGTGGCAAAGGCCGCCTCACTGGCGACCTTATCACAAAGTTGACCAACTACTACGGTTGGGCTCTCAAATCCCATTCTGGAATGTGGATGCAATGCACACGGCAGTATGGGCTACATATTATCATGTAACCTCCACTGACGACAAATCGAACCACAGCCTATGTCCCATGGCCCAGATTCATGGTGCAAGCATAACGCAGCCATGGCAAAAAATGAGCCCACCCAAAAAGCAACTACAACTTGCCAGAGGCTGTCGGCACTGCACTACGTCCTGTTTACGAGCGTTTGTCTGACAAAAAGCTCTTGCAGAGATGTCAGAGAGCCAAGACACAGAATGCCAATGAGGCATTGCATTCGGTCATCTGGAGCCTGGCACAAAAAGACAAGAATGTGTCATTGTTTGCCGTTGAGGCCGCTGTGGCAGAGGCTGTTCTGCGCTTCAACGTTGGAAACCAAGAGTCTAGCTCACTTATACTGCGTGAACTGCAACTACAACAAACATGCCAAGGTAGTCAGAGGGCAGCCGAGAAAGACAATCGCCGTGCAGTCGGCTCGGACAGAAGCGCTCATCTTCGGCAGCATTCCAGGCAGCCGCAAAGAAGAAGCACAAACAAAAGCCTGCTTCAGACTACTCACCGGGGGCTTTCTGAGAGATTGTAATTACTAATGCTGTGGCTTTCAAGCGTAAAATGTGTATTTATGCAGTCTCTTTAGTTTTTTGCATTTTTCTCAAATAAAGAATTTAGCATGTTTTGAATTTTGGGATCAACACTGTGTCGCTAATACTCAATCAATTCTCCTGATTTTTTTTTTGCTTGAATGCTAGAGAGTTAGAGTGTGCAAGAAAACTATAATATAGTGTTTCAGGATACTGCAACATTTTAAAATCATGTAGAAATATCCAGCAAATATTCAGTTATGAGACTGCAATTTAGGAACTTCATAATTTTGGCTAAAATATAGATACAAGCATTAAATTGCATATGTGCACTCTTTGAACATTTGGGAACATACCTTTAAAATTTGAGCTCTGTTGATGCATTACTTTTTATGCTAGTCGCATCCCAAATTTATAAGGTAAGAATGGTAACTTTTTTTTAGATTCATGTAGAGAAAAGATAATTGCATATTAGTAATCAGTACACAAAGTTGAATATTCCCTGAAAATTCATGCATCTAGGGTCAATAATAAAAAAATTTTCTCGGGACCCATGTCCCCCCTTAAGAAAGAAAGGAGAATGCATATAGCCAGCCGTGTTAATGGAAAAAGAATCTGCTCCATTCAGTCCCGATGTAAATAATTGGAAGAACAACATCCATCGGTGTGGTGTGATTGATAATGTACTTTTTTTTTAAATTCTTTATGGTTCAGATTTTTTGTCTGCATAGTCTTCATATTCCTTTACAGCAGCAAGATGTTAGAATTAACTCTTTTACGGACAGGACATTAAATACTCGGAAATAAAAATTTTTTTAATCTAAACATACAAAAACTTTTAGAATAAGCATAATCACAAAAGAAAAAATATTTTGGGAGAAATTTTTCAACATACGGGGGAACACCAGGTAGAAAACGTTGTGGGAACCCAAGCCACATATGGCTTCATTAGAAATTTGTAGACAGCTCTCGTCATATATGAACCCACAGGTGTACATTTCATTTGCTTTACTTCGTGCGTGTGATACCACTGCAGCTGGAGATGCTGCATCAGTCTGTCTCCTGTGTGCTTTCAAAAAACTTGAGGGTGTGCCAAACTTCTTTCTCATCCTTTGTTGTTCTAAACAACAATGGCACTTGCTGCCTGTCATTCAGTGTTGGCCAAAGACATTTGGCCAGAAACTTCATACTCATACCAAAACTTGGCAAGAAATACTTTTTCCTGGTATATTGCCTGTAGACAAGACTCACCCACAGAGGGTTCATAAATTATAAGTTCATTGCAACATTTTCAGTGCGATAGATCATGAACCGGTTAATACCAAATGTTTGATAAACTTGGCGATATTTTAACATTCACCGCAAGTAAACTGCTGTTAGTAATTCCACATGATTCTCACTGAGAGTTCTGAAAACAGCTAATGGCAGTTCTTGGAGGTTAAACAAAAAATCACTTTCATGAAATGACCTTGTTGAGACAAATCGACCTCAAAAATTTAGTGTGAGAACATGTAAGGATACTTGCAGCACAAGACAACGGGACAAAAGGACAGACACACACAGACATACAGCAAGACCTTTGTAAACAAAATTTGCGTATGTCTCTTTTTTGTCCTGGTGCTGTGCACTGCAAGTTATTGATGATGAATCAACTAGTCCGACAGTCTATCCTGTAAGAAACAAGATGTTTGAAGGCAATGCACTACAAGCCATGCTTACAGTTTAGGCGGGCTGACTGAACTGACTTATAGGTGGCTCCTGCTAAGACACGTGTTAGATTTCACCTGGTAATATTTGTATTAGAACTCTTATAGTTAAGGTAGCTTTATCAATACACAGAAACACACGATATGAGCAAGCTACTCTGAGCCTGAATGCCCAAAACAGGATGCTGCTATGCTTATCTGCATTGTACTGCCTGAACGAGGGCTGCCATCGTGGCTGCACATGCAGGAATTTCCATCTGTACTGGCTAACACACAGTGTCATGGCTGACGAGTATCAAGGTGTCACGCAGACACCCTTGGAACTGTAAGAACAAGTTATTTTAGCACAAACATACAAAACAATGAGAAATGCTTTAGCAGACCAGCATGCACTGAAACAGCGAAGTCACAGAGGCTGTAGAAAGACAAGCTCTCTGCTTTCCAGCTTGGCTGAGAGCCCTGAACATAGAGCCGCACTGTGATGGTCATGGAGATAAGTGAATACTTCAAAATAATGCCAGTTTTCAGTAGCCTACTAGAAGCACATTTCTTTGTATAAATCACTACACGAAGAATCTTTTGGTGCACACGTGCTTTGAGAATGTTGAGTAAAATGTACAATGGGGACCAATAAAAAGGGAACCTATGGTTTGGTATTGCATTGTCAAATGTCCTTGTTCTTCCACTGAAATCAAGAAGTACAACTGAGGCACAGAGGAGATCCTTCAACAGCTAAACATTATGTAAGAATTAGGCATTAGCAAGCAACAAGTAACCAAAGCTAGCAAAGCAATGATTTTGGCTGGTTGGTTCATTTTACCTCTTAAAGCGGGCTGAAACGAGAGCACAACACGAGCAGTAACAGAACATAGACGTACAGAAGGACAAAGTGCATCCTCCTGCAATGGAAGCGCACAGTAATCACGACCATACTTCTGTAGTAACTGTGGCTCGAGCGCTGTTCAGGTGTTTACTTTTATACAAATGCAACTTGTACATGTTGATGTACTGGTTCTTTACATGGCAGAGGATGGGTGCAGCTCTAGATATGAAGACGAGCAAAATGAAACTTGTAACACATGCCTCAAGCATGTTGAAAAAGATGTACAACTTGATGACAGACTGGCTCTTGACGATGTGGTACAGCATGGACGTATCCCCTGGGCAGCCAACAGCCAGGTGCCCAGTAGAACAAGGCCCTTGAGCAGGTCGCATGACTCAGCTGGCTGCAGGCGTCGTCGACCTACCAGCCGCGCCCCGAGCAGGCCAGCTGCCAGCGCAAAGCGCACCGGCAGCAGTGTCAGCACAGACAGGAAAGCATCTGCACATTGAAGGAATCCGTAGCCCACAAGCGCTCCAACTCTCGAGGGATGCGGAAGAAGGCATAGAACTTCGCTCGACGCTTCTCGTAACGCTGCTCCTCCAGCTGATAGCCACGTCGCACCTCCCCGTGCAGGTATGACCACAGTGACCCTGCAAGAAGTTCCTTTACGGTAAAACAAAGCTGGCTTATCCTATGTAGATGTACAGTTGCCCGGAAAGAAGATTAACACAAGTGAACAATGACTAGAGCAGTAAAAGTTCCATTGTGGGGAGCTGCTACTCCGAGCATGCAGACAGCAGCAGTTTTTGGCCTTTCCCATTATGTACCATGGTTGTGGCTGTTCCTAAGGCATGCCCTTAAAATGCTGCTGCTATCAGCAAACATTGTTATGCTGTGTGGGACTGTGCATGTGGACTTTCTGGATCTTAGCGCAAGTGATTTCCTATGCTTGTACCCCATCATTACTGAAAAGTGGAAGCAGTCCAGAATATTGCTGCCAACTTTTTTGTGAACTGCAGTGTTAAGCAGTAAAATTTTTCTGCAATGGTCATTAGTGCTTAACCTAATATTTTAATGAGATGACTGCACGTCAGCAGGGACGCCATGGATCATCATCAGCCTAATTTACTGTATTTATTAAAATATAGGCTGAACTTTCTTTTTTTTGAAAATGTTACTAAAATGAGCTATCGACCTACGTTTGTGACCAAAGAATCTCAACCTATATTCGTGAACACGCTAGCCCGCAGTATAGCCAGTGTGGAGATTATCCAGACTGGCTTTAAGAATGCTTGATATCTAATGTACTCAATGGCGCCGATGACGACATTGTTTGAGGTGACAAGGACGCCTGCGAAGCATCTGACGAGGTCGACTGCGAAGCATCGAACGAGGACAACTTCTCTGACACTTCCAACGAGTGTGCAGCTTGTGGCAACTAGTGAGATTTAGTAGAGGGCTTACAGTAAATAAAGGTCTACCATGTTCAAAGTTCTTAGTTTTCTAAAAGATATGGGTTGACCTATATTCTAATTAAAGCATTTTATTTCTTGACAGTCAATATATAGGGGTCGACCTATATTCTTGCTCAAGCTATTTTCAAGTAAATAAGTGTCTACTCTACTGCAGAAAAAAAGGCCTCCCCCTTGACTTCCCTTACCCGCGTCCTTGCATC